>NC_083775.1:11058498-11358498 GCF_963514075.1 Conger conger | reverse complement strand
TGGATTATTTAATATGAATTCAAATGTACTTATTTATTTTATTACTTTGTTTGAAGGCTTAACCCGAATGGAACAGCATATATTTTCAAACCTTGTAAAACCTTTTGTGATTCAAAATATAAATTACAAATATGTATATTCATTTCATGGAATATTAAATTGGAGCCGCTTGATGTTTATTACATCAAACCATTTGAAGTACAGAGCAGCATGAAAACAGCCTGACAATACTGAGAAACCCTGTGTGCCAAACACATACATGTCATACAGGACAACAGCCTGACAGTACAGAGGAATACAGGACAACAGCCTGACAGTACAGAGTCATACAGGACAACAGCCTGACAGTACAGAGTCATACAGGACAACAGCTGACAGTACAGAGTCATACAGGACAACAGCCTGACAGTACAGAGTCATACAGGACAACAGCCTAAGTGACTGGAAGCAGGGAGCAGGGAGGGGCTAACCTGTAGAAGGACAACTACGTCCTGGAACTTTGGTGCTTCCATACTGATTTGTCTTTTCCCATCTATGAATGCTAAAACATAAGGTCTGCATTTTACAATGCATATTTGAATAGACTCAGCATAATCTGAAGGTCAAAGGCATTGGCGGTACTTCTTTCAGGCAGAAGTATGCATTGGGGCCATGCAACATCAATCAATGACATCCAAACACAAACACTGCAGCCATAATCTGTGCAGTTTTTGGCACCTCTGTCCAGTAATCTCCTGGCTATCTAATCTCCTGGCTAAGGTGGTTTTCTCTCCCTCCAGTGGCCTGGCTGTCTGTCAATCACCACGCGTCTCTTTCAGCACGGACTGGAGACTGCGGCAGACGTGAAATCATTGCTTTGTGTGCCGAGTCCACAGTCTATTACTGACACCCAAGATAAAGACAGCTTCAGACAGTGTTGGTGTTTTTTGAGAAAGAAAACCAAGAGAGTTAAATACATTAAATAATTTGCTTCACTTACAATTGATTAGACTAAGCAGGGGACAATCCCACCTGGAGCAATGCAGGGTTAAGGGCCTTGCTCAAGGGCCCAACGGCTGTGCGGATCTTATTGTGGCTACAACGGGGATCGAGCCACCGACCTTGCGGGTTCCAGTCATGTACCTTAACTACTACACTACAGGCCGCACCCTCTTTCTCTCTTTCGAACTTAATGTTGTTCACAGGAAAAAACAGCTGACTAAAGTTAGCAGCAGTGGTTATCTAACTGGGTCAATTGGGTATGTGCCTGAGGTGCTTATTTGGGGCAGGTATGCATACCACCTACTTACACAGCTGGGCAGGAGCACTTCTGGGAGAATTCATTATAGTTCTCGTTAGAACCTCACCTCTTCATTTTAATGGAACATTTATTTTCTAAGAATGCGATGCAACACTTACGCAAAAACACAGATACACAAACTGACAACCTTCTGATTACTTGACCAGTCAACCAAATAACACCACAGGACAAGGCCTGCAACGACAGGGCACCAGGAACAACATGCTGAGAAACACTGCCGTGACAACAGCACAGCCTAGCACAGCCACTGCCTCAAAGAACAGCATATTTCCACACAATCTGTGAGAAGGTACCTAATTACCTAACAGCGACTGAGCATGACCGCCCGTGTGAAGGGGCATTGAGAGTATGGTCACGTGTGCAAAGGGAAAGTCACACAGTCAGGCCCAACACTGAACACAAGCCCCTGGTTCTAGAGTGAGACCAAGCTCCTTCTCCCATCACACAGAGTCAGGCCCAACACTCAACACGAGCCCCTGTCCTAGAGTGAGATTGAGCTCCTTCTCCCATCACACAGCTCAGTTAAACACAAACCACACTCGACAAAACGCAGAACTTTCAGAGGAACTATATATATTCTGCATAACCGCTTTCATAACGACCATAGTTTGACCACGGACGGTAGCGGTGGTCACAGAACTGGGGCAGCTGGCTGTCGATCTGCCTGTCACACATGACGCATAACCTTCTGGAGGCTTCCGGGGAGGGGCCGGTGTGGTTGTACTACTGATCTCCTGAAATGTCAGCAAAGTCCCACACTGGCTAACTGCCCACGTTGCTACGGCAACCTCCTCTTGCAGCCAACATACCCACAGTAGTAGAAGCTTTTTATTTTATTTATTCATTATTGCATTACATAATTTATTTGCTGTGCAGGCATCCTCATCCACCAATCTACAATGGACAGTGCTGGATGAAGCTAAATTTAATTGCCTCCATTGGTGCCCTGAAGCTTTTGACTGCAAATTGTTCCCATTCCGATACACAGCACCAATGTAACAGCTTCCCACAGGAAGCCGGTGCTGAAAAACTGAATGACCTTTCCGTATGAGTTTTCAAACGTCTGTTGTCTGTGTGACGTGGTTGCTCCCGCATCTTTTAATTTATTTTTGGCTTTTCCAGACACTTATTGTTCACGAGTGCTTACTGATGGGTCCGAGTCGAGTCTCAAGTAATTTTTGGACGAGTCCTAGTCAAGTCTGGACCCCATGTTTGTGCGACTCGAGTCCCCATCTCTGCCATACAGTCATACCCTCCCCTCCCACCCCACCCCACCCCACCCCACCCAAGATCAAAGGCATCCACCAGAAACCCTTTTAAATTTCAATATATGTTAATAAATATTTCCCCAAATCTATATACAGGTGCATATGAAGTCTGGCCAGGGACACCCCAGACCCGATGATAAAAAATATTTAGAGCACTTTTGGACTCGTATAACCCTGAGTTTAATTAACACTGAACAGTTTACTGTGTATGACCCCATTTCTCCTTGTTTTACGTTTGTCAGTCAAATGGACAAATTTCACATGGGAACAATTCACAACCATCTTAAGTCAGCAAAGGAATAACAGTACTGTCACTTAATTGCAAGCACCCAATTACCTTTATAGCTACAGTATTATGCACTGCTAAAAACCACCAACCTTCCTCAGACAGTGTTCTTCACGGAGAACATAATTATTTATTAGGCCATCCATTTATTAGGCCTTTTATTTTTTCCTTTGCAGTTGGATTTGGCCTAGTAAAATTTCAAATCAATTGTTCTGTACTTATGAATAACAGTTGTACTTGAACTTGTACCTCAGCAGGAACTTTTAAGTGATCCATGATCTATGGTTAAATAAAATAGCAACCCTCTGTGGCATACACGTTTAAATCGCAGCGAGAAATAATATGCATTAATGAATCAAGCTTTTATGGAAGAGGCAGTCTCCATCAAATGCCTGCTTGTCTGAACACTACAATCAAGTACAAGTACTCATTTTCAACATCCACCCTCGGGCGTTCTCGGCGCACCAAGCGATAATACCGTAATACAAACTGCAGCATGAGGCTAGAACAGCAGCGCGTGCGAGGCGCAGCGCAAAGGATATGGGTTACAAACCACCATCAGACACCAGCTGCGAGGACGCGTGGTCTTTTTAACGCAGAAGAAGACCACGGGAGCGACGGCAGGATAGGGAACCTGCTCCTCGTCATCCGAGACCAGATCCGGGGTTGGATCGCGTCCGCCGGATTCCCGAAATGCAGTCCGGTCGGGAATAGGAATTCTAGTTCTTCCCCCGTCTTCGTCATCCCTCAGGGTTTCGCCCCGACCCGGGCCATGATCCGATACCGGTTTAGGTGCCGTCACCTCCTCGTCATCAGTCATGATAGTGCGGCTGGCAATGGGGCCCTGTAATAGCGCGGGTGAGGGTCAAACAGCATCGTGATATACGGGCTTTATCTTTAAAACGAATCCATCGATAGCATCATAAGACAAAAAGCACGAAAATAAAATGTAGCCTACCATAAAACATTAATGTAAATTAATCTCATACATTCCGTTAATTAAATGGAAATATTTACTTCGTAAAAACGAAAATGTTTATTTTTTGCCATGAATGAAACAATGGGGACGATAGACGTTCGGTCACCTCTCAACTGACTGATGAACACCAATCGAAGAAGTGCAGAACAGTCATTCAAAATGTACCTTACAGTTGTGGAGTGACAAGTTCCTGTAACCATTGCGTTTGGTGGCAATGCACAGTAATCCCTCCCGAAGCGAAGCAGTCTTTTATCGCAATCCATCTGCACGCTCCCAATGGGTTTTTCTTTTTCTTTCTTGCTTTACATTTTACGTAGATCCAGATCAACTCATAAGCGAGTGAAATGAAAAGAAAGAAATCACGCGAGGTTATCTGTGCCGTGCGAATTCTGAAAATCGTATCCATTATCAACAAATTGGCTGCACCATTGAGAGCGTCTGTATCCACCGCGGTTCCTTCTCGTTCTGAGATTCCAAACTTCCAAACGAGAGCTCGGGCACGTGATACCAGGTCGGAGAACGTAAAGACTCCTCGGGGTTCCGGCACCAGCGACCCAATGGCTGTGGTACATCACATGTGGTACTTTATGCTTGTTTTAAAATATAAAACAACCGCAAATATTTAAAATGAGGTTGTATGTTCAACACTCTTACACAGTGGAGAAGGATTCCGTAAAATCTGTGTAGCCTGCGCTGTTTGTATAGTTTACCTTGACTACTGTTTTTGGAGACGACCCTTCCCTCTTTTAGGAGGACAAAAAAATCTTGTAATCACAACACGTACCATATAATCATCAGACAAACGCGGCGCTTTCATGCTTATGTTATTATACAGCATTTTACATAGAACTGCTAAGATACACATTTAAAAAGTATTCGTCTGATGGAAAGCTAGTGTGCCCACTTCTCTACTTCCATTGCGATATGGTCGTTTGAGATTTCGTTTAAAAACGCATGCTACGCATCCATATTAGACACGGAATAACGAAGAGCTAAAATAAAAAATATAAATATTTATATTTACTGCGACGTGCGTACTATTACCTGGGCGTATATTTTCAGTATGGAGGAACCCGCGTGCGTAAAAGGACTGGCCGCCCACTGCTAAACTGACGGGGATAATTCGGTTTAGCCTGATCGGTAGAAATAAAGACAGACTGGGAGAACAGCGCCACGAATTTCTGAAAAACGAGCTCGTTTCATAGCTGACAAGACTCCCTGGCCTCGTTTCCTCTCGCTTTCTACACCTCCGCTTTTGGAGAAGAGACCAACATGCAACTATTTAGCACATTATAAAGAAATCAATTCATATTCCATTACACAAAGCGCATTCTTAAAAGTCGTTATTATTGGGAATAAGTTGGTGTTGACACGGTTTAAATTGAGGAATGATCATATATATGACCATAATGCCATATTTATGCTTTTAATTATTATGAGATCAAGTAAGGAAGGAGTAAGGAAAAGGAACATTCTTATCAGTCAAATGACTGTTTTTGTATTCGGAGTGTTATGGAACACGCTGTTACCCAAATCTTCTAATACAAGGTGAAAACATGAATATTTATAATACTTGACTACGTTGTCCAAGAAAATGCTGGCTTAGTGTTACTCACCTTTGATTTGTTGAGTTAAATGTTCAGGGAACAGAAACCTTGATCCACGATTTGATTCAACTTATTAAGTATAGACGTCTTCCTAAATACGTTCAAAAGCTTACCACTGAGGTGGTACTGAGATGTACACGTATTTCACATTTTAGTTGCCAAAAGAGATAGACTCAACAAGTAAATCATAAGTGCATAAGTACCCGGTGAAACCTCATTTAGTGTACCTTGCAATATTGTACTGCAGTTGTATTTGTATGGGTGTAGACCACCCATATGTGGTTCATGAATATTCACATTCCGATGGTTTACTGCAAATTAAAGGACATGGTTTGGTTCTTTAACCCACCCCCCAAGCTCTAGTGTCTGCCCATGATGGCCAGTTTCCTTGTAGCAGCACAGGGCCCATCAGCTTCCTGGTAAAAGCACCAGTCACAGCACCACAGTTTCCACAGACCAGCAGGGCTATGCAGAGACGTTTTCTAGGGTAGGTGCTAAAAGTAAGAAAAGCGCACGCCAGCCTAGAAAAACTTTTACGACACCCAGATATTGCCTGTGATATATTTTATCAAAATGAATGAATGAAAAAGACACCAGTAATAATATACCAGACTGTACAGGATACACTCAGCATACACCAGACTGTACAGGATACACTCAGCATACACAAGGGTGTACAGGGTATACCCAGCATACACCAGACTATACAGGATATACCCAGCATACACCAGGCTGTACAGGGTATACCCAGCGTACAACAGTCTTTACAGGGTATACCCAGCATGCACCACACTGTAAGGGCAATACCCAGCATACACATTACATTACATTACATTATTGGCATTTGGCAGACGCTCTTATCCAGAGCGACGTACAACAAAGTGCATACCCATAACCAGGGATAAGTTCGCTGAAAGACCCTAGAGGTAAGTACAATTTAAACTGCTACCTGTACAACAAAGATAAGGACAAAGATAAGGACAAGGGGCTTTTTTTTTTTTTTTTTTTTTTTTGAACAAACAAACAAACAAACAGAGCAAAAGTCACCAAAGTTAACTATCCAAACACTGCTTACCTAGCCAACTAAAAATACCGATACACAAAGCAAGTCACAGAGACAACAATTAAGGTTCACAGGGAGGTAGGGAGGGATGGGGAGAGGTGCTGCTTGAAGAGGTGCGTCTTCAGCTTGCGCTTGAAGGTGGGGAGAGATTCTATAGTTCTGACCTCAACGGGGAGTTCGTTCCACCACCGTGGAGCCAGAACAGACAGTAGTCGTGAGCGTGAGGTGGAGGTTCTGAGAGGGGGAGGTGCCAAGCGGCCTGTGGAGGCTGAACGAAGAGGTCTGGCAGGGGTGTAGGGTCTGATGATTTTTTGCAGATAAGCTGGGGAAGACCCTTTAACTGCTTGGAAGGCTAGCACCAATGTTTTGAATTTGATGCGAGCCATGACAGGCAGCCAGTGGAGGGAAGTAAGCAGGGGGGTGACGTGTGAGTATTTGGGAAGGTTGAAGACCAGACGAGCTGCTGCATTCTGGATGAGTTGGAGGGGTCTGATGGCGGACGCTGGGAGGCCAGCCAAGAGGGAATTGCAGTAGTCCAGGCGGGACAGAACCATCGCTTAGACCAGGAGCTGGGTCGAGTAGGGGGTGAGAAAGGGGCGGATTCTCCGTATGTTGTATAGGAAGAACCTGCAAGACCGGGTCACCGCCGCAATGTTCTCGGAAAGGGACAGTCTGCTGTCCATCACCACGCCGAGGTTCCTTGCACTGGGTGACGGCGTGAGTGTGGTATCCCCGAGAGAAATGGAGAGATCCAGATGGGGAGAGGTATTAGCAGGGATGAATATCATACACCACTCTGTACAGGGTATACCCAGCATACAACAGGCTGTACAGGGTATACCTGTAGCAGAAAGGCTTGCAGGAGAACAGTGTATTAATGTGCAGGCAAACAGGATATAGACAAGCAGGAGAACAGGGTACAGACAAGCAGGAGAACAGGGTACAGACAAGCAGGAGAACAGGGTACAGACAAGCAGGAGAACAGCATATAGACAAGCAGAAGAACAGGGTACAGACAAGCAGGAGAACAGGATACAGACAAGCAGGAGAACAGGGTACAGACAAGCAGGAGAACAGCATACAGGCAAGCAGGAGAACAAGATACAGACAAGCAGGAGAACCCGATACAAATGAGCAGGAGGAAGGGGAAGTTCAGATATCGGATGTCTGTGGTCTGTGGACATGGTGAGTCTTCTGCTCTGCAACATTTAAATGCTTGTGTATCCTAAAGAAGCACATACAAATTCCATCAGGTGTCACAGACGGCTTGTCAGCCACATTTCTCTGCCCTCCCTTCAACCCCTCTTCTCTCTCTCACCACTCACCACTCTCCACTCTTTTATTTCTGCCACTGCTCACTTTTGGCAGTTGTCTTGGGTTTTAAAGCGAGGCTGCTTTAAATCAGTACCCATTTTAACTCTGGCAAGCTGCTCTTATTGTAATTGCTTTCCAGTATAGCATGCTGTTTTCATCTGTATCAAGGGCTGCCTGAAGCCCATTCATTTCAATCAGAAGCAGTTCATTAGGGGCTGATTCCGTCACTCATATAAAGGTGACAGACAGTGGAAGAGGAGGCATACACTTCCAAAGCCCAGTACAGCTGCGGCCAAACGAGAGAAAGTAAAATGTCCACGACAGCAGCCCCAGTTGGGCATTCAAGACACTGGCAACCTTCTACCCATGTAGCACCATTAACGCTGCCATAACTCCCTCTTAGCAACCCCTACCTATAGAGAGTGTGGGTATTGTGGGGGATTCTTTGGTTTGAGTTTATTATTGATCTGGCATCCCATGTCTATAGAGACTGTGGGAGGGGTAAGGATTCTTTAGTATTAGCTGGACATAGATCTAGCCACCCCTGACCATAGAGTGTATGGATGTGGCAGGGATTATTTTGTTCAGGAACAGTCTGGTAAGAAAGCTCTCCCCTTCACTTCACAGTATGTTTCATTTTGGGCTTCAGGCTAATGCACTATTGGTCTGTAGCTCACTTTAGACTAACATGCTATCGGTGCATAGCGTGCTTTCGGCTAACATGCTATTGGTGCATAATGTGTTTTAGGCTAACATGATGTTGGTGCATAGTATGCTTTAGGCTAACATGATATTGGTGCATAGTGTACTTTAGGCTAACATGCTATTGGTGCATAGTATGCTTTAGCCTAACATGTTATTGGTGCATAGTATGCTTTAGCCTAACATGCTATTGGTGTATAGCCTGCTCCAGGCTAAAAGACTATCAGTGCAGTTTTTAACATGAATATTCCAGCTTCAGACACAAATGTAATCATGCCACTGCACTTCCTTTCTGAGAGAAACTTCTCTGTTAGCTCTGTCAGTTTCTCTGGGTCTCAAACAGAAGCTCTGCATTGCTCTGACAGCTCTTTTTACAGCTCTCTGTTGCCATGCCTGTTGGTTTTTGTCATTTCAACATTTGGGAATTGTATTAGCTGCTGTCGTGCTCCTGTTCCATTTTCGGTTCTGTGTTGCGCTTAACGCGCGGATCCCTGGCTGACACTCTTAGTTCACAGTTATGTTTGACTGGGTTCCATTTGGGGTGCAGTGATGTGATTCAGTTTGACTTGATTGTATTAATTCGATTTAATGGATATGCCCCCCTCAAAGCATTTACTGAGTCCATATTTAATGGGGGTTCATAAAAGAGGGCTTAGGTAGCACTTGGCTTGGGTAGAGACCTGGTTGCTGATGGAAGCGGTGGACCAGTAGGGGGCAGCCTCTCCAGGTGAGGGGCATTCCATCACTGAGGGCATTATTCCAGGTATTGATTCTCCATTCTCATGACAAAATGGGTCCAACTTGCCCTCTGAATCTGGCTATCTGACCCCCCCCCCCCCCCCTCCAAAGCTGCTAATGCTCTGCCTCCCCAGGCTGTAGGCAGGCCCAACATGTCAATAGACTGGTTATCTCAGAACGGTTATAACTTAGCATTATAACTTTGCTTAGCATTACAGCAGCCGGTGCTGTTGTGGTATTGAATCTGAAAGCAGATTTAATTTTAAGAAATATAAGCTGTATTCCTTATTGATTGTGTGGACACAGAAACAGGGTTTAGGTAACTGTACTCAGCATCGTAGCTTTCTAATACAGAAATGTTGTGAAATTACATTATTACATTATTGGCATTTGGCAGACGCTCTTATCCAGAGCGACTTACAGTTGATTAGACTAAGCAGGAGACAATCCTCCCCTGGACCAATGCAGGGTTAAGGGCCTTGCTAAAGGGCCCAACGGCTGTGCGGATCTTATTGTGGCTACACCAGGATTAGAACCACCAATTTGCCACTCGCCCAATGCATGCTGGGATAGGCTCCAGCACCGCCCTCCTCATCAGGAATAAGCGGGTTAGATAATGGATGGTTGGATGGTTGGATGGATGGACCCACATCTTACCCGTATGTGGGTGTGAGATGGTAAAAGCTCTGCACAGGTAAAGTTAGTGGTGGCACCTGTCACACCTGTAATAACCTCCATGGGGCAGAAATGAGGATGTGAGTGCGATAGATGACACAGTTTTGTCAGCTGAGTGACAGCTGCGTACAGATTTGTATGTAACATTCATATATCGAAATATGCTATTTTAAAATAGTTTTTGCACTGTTGTGAGAAATCATTGTATTTAATTTTTTTCAATAAGTGCATCCTACAAGATCAGCATGTGTATGAAATATCATATTTTGTATGTACGGCAAGAACCTACATTTGTGCTAACCTGGCATTGGTGCCATAGAACTACACACTGGCATACTTTAGTACCTTAGTTCCATAATACCATGCAATACCAGTATTCTTTTGCGAGAAGGAGCATTCAGTCCACCCTCAGCAAGAGGCCAGTGTAGAGTCTTCTTTGATTGCAGATATCCTCCTTGCTACATCACTTGTCACTCAACGATGATTGACAGCCATGTTCCCACTTTGGGTCATGCTGTTTGATCTGGGAGTTCAGTAAAGTGTGCATACCTGGCCTAACATACCCATCCCCAGCCTGAAGGAATTGAAAATAGTTTGTTGAAAAGGCTAAACGAACTGGTTGAAAGAAGCACAGCTTATGTGTACCAAGTATATACTGGTGCACTTGATCGCTTGATCAGGTCATTGAACTTGTTCTTCTCTTTCCTTTAGGAAAATGATGTGCTTGAACGATGGTCACAATGAGCCATGAATTGTCTGATTATTCATGCAATCATGCTAATCCAGTACATGCAGACTCCATGAGGATATTGATTGTAATACACGTTTACATCCCGGTGGGTCACTCGTACAGTGTGGCCTTTAGTGTAGTGGTTAAGGTACATAACTGGGACCCGCAAGGTCGGTGGTTCGATCCCTGGTGTAGCCACAATAAGATCCCCACAGCCGTTGGGCCCTTGAGCAAGGCCCTTAACACACACACACACACACACACACACACACACACACACACACACACACACACACACACACACACACACACACACACACACACACACACACACTGGCCTGGATTTTGATTTGAGAGCCAGAGTTGATAATCCCTGGTCCAGGGTTTCAAATCTTTTTAAATAAAAGTCCAACTTAGCCAGCGGCAGAAAGTCCCGGTCCAGAAAATACAGCTCATTATTTTCTTCCAACCACACCTGGATTTGCCTATTGCCACAATTCAGCCAGGCGAATCATGGCCAATGGTGGAATCAGCTGGCCGAATGGGAACCCTTGAAGAATACATCAACTTCCAAACTAGAATACCACAGTTGGCAGCTAGAATACCCCGAGTACAACAATACAATAGCTAATACAAAAAACAACAATATCTATACGACTATTTAAGTGCCATTACAGTCTATGGCTAATCATGGTGGTGAGTTAGGGAGGGAAAGGTGTGGCCTGAAGAGACGAGTCTTCAGTCTGCGCTTGAAAGAGGTCAGAGACTCTGCCGTTCTGACATCCACCGGGAGGTCATTCCACCACCGTGGGACCAGGACAGACAGCAGTTGTGAGCGAGAAGTGCAGGTGTGGCGAGGGGGAGGCGCCAGATGGCACGAAGTGGCAGAACGGAGGGGTCTTGTTGGTGTATAGGTCTTGATAAGTGATTGAATATATACAGGGGCTGATCCCTTAACTGCCTCGTACGCGAGCACCAAAGTTTTAAATTTGATGCAAGCCATAACAGGCAGACAGTGGAGGTTGATGAGCAGGGGGGTGACATGTGAATGTCTGGGAACATTGAATACCAGACGGGCTGCAGCATTCTGGATCAGTTGTAGGGGTCTGATGGCAGATGCTGGAAGGCCAGCCAGCAGAGAATTGCAATAGTCCAGGTGGGACAGGACCATTGCTTGAACAAGGAGCTGAATGGAGTAGGTGGTGAGAAAGGGTCGGATTCTCCGGATGTTGTACAGGAAGAACCTGCATGGCCAGGTCACTGTAGCGATGTTCTCGGAGAAGGACAGCCTGTTGTCCATCACCACGCCAAGGTTTCTTGCACTAGGGGATGAGGTCACTGTGGTATCCCCTAGTGAGATGGAAAAATCGAAGAAGGGAGAGGTTAGAGCAGGGATGAAGATTACCTCTGTCTTACCTGGGTTGAGCTTTAGATGGTGGTTGCCCATCCAGCTCTGGATGTCTCTCAGGCAGGCAGAGATATCGGTAGAAACCTGTGTGTCTGATGGGGGAAAGGAGGGAAAGCGTTGGGTGTCATCGGCATAACAATGATAGGAGATGCCATGAACAGAGATAACAGGGCCAAGGGATCTTGTGTAAATGGAGAAGAGGAGGGGTCCAAGGACTGAGCCCTGGGGGACTCCTGTAACAAGGGGGCGAGGGGTTCACACTCTTCCAGCCCAGGACCCCTGGGAGGACCGGCCAGAGAGATAAGATTTAATCCACTCTAAGGCTGTGCCACAGACCCCTGTAGATGCCAGGGAGGCTAAGAGGATGGAGTGGTTGACCGTGTCGAACGCCTCAGAGAGGTCAAGAAGGATCAGGACAGAGGAGAGGGAGGCTGCTCGTGCAGCCTGAAGGGACTCATTGACGGAGAGGAGTGCGGTCTCCGTCGAGTGGCCAGGTCTGAAGTCGGACTGGTGGGGGTCCAGCAGGTTATTCTGTGAGAGGAAGGAAGAGAGTTGGTTGGAGGCAGCTCGTTCAATGGATTTGGATAGAAAATGAAGGAGAGATACCGGACGGTAGTTTTGAATGCAGGAGGGGTCTTGAGTGGGTTTCTTTAGGAGTATGGTGATGTAGGCCCTCTTGAATGATGAGGGAAAAATGAAATAAAATGCAATAAAATGCAAGCGACTTCGACGCGGTGCCCAATCACGTATGTATGTAGGCTATATCAATATTAGCAAGTTGTTGAATTTGAGAAACTGTACTGTATTTGGCCAGTTTCCAATCCCAAGAGCCAAGGTCAGTCAGCCAGTCGTTCTCCAATAGAAGCTGTGGGGCTGACGAAGGGGAGTGCATTGACGTCGCGTTTCCACCAGATGGCAGTAGCACACCAGAAGTAACACTTCATTGCTTTATGTTAAACCATTGATCAGCCTTCTAAGTGTCATCACATCCGGCAATACATGGAGACAGAATTTCAGATGCAATTTTCCTCCAAAATGTCTTCTCGTACATCATCCTGCAGTGATTATTCAAGCTTCTGTGCTGTCACCTCGTGAGAAACTCTAGCAGTGTCACCTTTATGAAAACCCATTTGAGGATGCAGGATGTAGAATTAGCTCCCTTCATTATTTATATTTAGTAAAAAAAAGAAAATTCTAATCTGGTATCATATAACATTTGATACTGGATTTGATTATATGTAAAAAAAAAAAAAAGGCATTTATTATCTCGGAAGGTGGTTTGAGTCCACAGCCGTCAGCAACAGGGAAACTGCCGTTAATCCTTCTCATGGAGTGCCCAGCCCTCATTAATTCCCTATGAAACACTCCGTACGGAGAGGGAAGAAAAATTGGTCCAATCAGAACACTGATTACCTGAGCACAGTGTCTCATTGGTTGGCTGAACCGCAGATGCTTCTGCTGCTACCCTCCACTACGTGGGGTTGAGACATCCCTGGAGAGAGCACACGTCTCAGTTATTTACTACTTTCGGTGAAATAATTCAGGGCACCATACTCTTTATTTCTTCCTGTCTGTCCGTCTGTCTCACGATTAGTGTTTCTGTGGAAATAGTGATTGATTTTCTGTACAGATTGCCAGTGAACTGCGGGATTTGTTCATTATTCATGTATTCAGTGAGTGACGGAGACAGTGGCAGTGACTGTGCTGGTTTCGTATCTGTGGCAGCTGTCATTGTTCCCTCTGTGCTCACGTTCCTTATCTTGCTCCGTTTTATTGACAGGCTCTTGGGGCTTTGGCCGGGTATCAGGAGGGAGAGTAACTGGCTTGAGCAAACAGACTGCCCCATTGCCCTTTCAGAGCGGTGATTAGGGGGTGGGGGGATAGGTGGGGCGACTTGGCAAAAACATGCACCCTGTGAACCCAGCACTTGTCCGCTTCACTCTGAAAGTGGCCACTTATTCGTGTCAATCTGAAACCCACTAAGAAGATTCATTTCTGTGGGGCTCAAATGCTGGAGACGGTTTAGAGTAGGCCATCCTCTCATCTTTCCGTCGCTTTGTCCATTGGAGGGACTGTACGTGTGTGTGTACGTGATCACCAGCCAATTACAAAAGGTGGGGGCGGTCCTCTGCGTTTACAACATGGTCAAACGGAGTGCTATGGCAACAGCCCGAAGGTTGTGTTAGGAGTCTTCCTTTGTTGACTTCCTGATTCTTTACCTTCTGATGTCAAATAAGAAAAAAGCACCACACCTCCACTACACATTCTAGATTGATATGAAAGCATAGTGACAAATAAGTCATAAGAATATTTTCATCTCAGGAAATATTCACTCAACATTGACTTTCAGGTATTTCCTGTAGCTGTCGACTGAGGTCCTAACACCCTTGCGTATTTGGTGAAGTGAAACCCTTCTGGAATTGCACACGCAAGGTGCAGGTCTGCAGCTCCCAATTAAGATATATTCATAAACCTGTCTTAAAAAAATACCTGTCATACCAACATTTATTAATTCTGTTTAATCTCATAATGTTTTATTGAACTTATATTGTTAGCAGACTCTTATCCAGAGTGACTTATACCTCAGACTGTTTTCGTAGAGAATCCATTCATACATTAAGCGTATTGACCGAAGCGATTCAGATGAAGTCACTTTACTAACGGGCACAAGAGCAGTGAGCCTCCAGGGGATTGCATCTGAGCCACAAGCCCAGCCCTGCAAACACAAAATGTTCTCACAATGTTACTGGAATGTTTTGTCAAAGTTAAGAAACATTGCCACTACATTGCAGCAACTTGGGAACATTGTGTTTTCGCCTGGAGTCCATTCATTGCTATACTACACGGCTGCCAGTTTGAGTCGTCCCTGGACTTTTGGGGGCCCTAGGCGAAAATAAATGAGTGGCCCTTCCAATACATTGGTACATACTGAAAAAGACACTGGCTCCTCTGATATGACACATACACGAGTGAAGCAGATCTTTCGGGGGAAATCTTTGAAGGGCAGGAAGTCGATTTGACTGATGTTAAATGAGGAGGTGGATGTCAAATGAGAATGCGTCCCCCTGTGTGTAAAGGAAACAGCCGCTGGCACATGATGGCGTCACATCTCATAAAATCTCATATATACATGAGTATATATTTATATATATTTTTTATAAATACTTTAAGACGTGTTCGTGTGGTTATGAAGACTTGATGAAATTGAGGAAAAGTGATTCCAGCCTGTCTTTAAAAACAACCTGTCAAAGGAAGGTGAGGAGATGGGGCCCTGGGAGAGAAGGTGATGTTACACACTGTGTGTGTGTGTGTGTGTGTGAAGTGTGGTGTAGGGGAGTGTTTGGGGCTCTGATGTCACACGCTGTGTGTGTGTGTGTGGGTGAGGTGTGGTGTAGGGGAGTGTTTGGGGCTCTGATGTCACACGCTGTGTGTGTGTGTGGGTGAGGTGTGGTGTAGGGGAGTGGGTGGCCCTGGGTGTGGCCCCACCCTGGAACCCTCAGTGTGGCAAAAAGTTCAGCCTCCCTGTACCTCTCCAAAAAAGAGCAATCAGGTGAGGGGGAGGGCTGAAGGGTGCTCTAGTTACCCCCCCCCCCCCCCCCGTCTCAGACTAAGTGTCCCCCACCCCCACCCATCTCGGCCTAAGTGTGTCATTTGAAATGGCTCCATTTATGAAGACCACTTTATCGGCGGGGTGGCTGACTCTGATATTACTTCTATTTATACACAGGGATTAAAAAAACCCAAAAACACACATAAGCACTGGACCTCCAGTGCCATAAAACGGTACAGTGCAGACAGTCTCTCTCAGTGATGGGGACACTGTATGATGATATGATATTTCCTACTGAGGACCAGGCTGATCAGTTCTGGGGAGGCACGCTGACGTGCCCATGCTCCCTCGCTCTTGTTGCCCCCATGGCTTAGAGGTTTAACCGGATCCTTAACCCCTCTCATGGGTAGCACTCCGCCTCTGATGGGAGTGGTCGGTACACCGTGGTCTGAACGGTGCGAATGTGCGCATCACACACACATTCTTCGACTGTAGTCTTTGCACATTACATTAAATTGCATTACATTAATGGCATTTGGCAGATGCTCTTATCCAGAGCGACGTACAGTCGATTAGACTAAGCAGGAGTCAATCCTCCCCTGGAGAAATGCAGGGTTAAGGACCTTGCTCAAGGGCTGTGCGGATCTTACTGTGGCTACACCGGGATTAGAACCACGACCTTGCGGGTCCCAGTCATTTACTTTAACCACTACGCTACAGCCCCCCCCCCATATGCAATCATATGCAATTATTTGACATATAAAAACATGAAATTTACAGACATGCCTTTTGCTAGAGAGCAATTAGTATTTGTGGTACAAGGTATATGGGAAAAAAACTGAACTGAAATACCCACAAACATCCTCCATCCATCCGGACTGGACCGCCTCTCCTCTTCTCTTGCAGGCATATGGTTCCTAAATGGATTGATGCATGTTTGCCATGATAAAGGGTCTAAGTAATCCTGGTTCACAGACAGATCCCAACTGCAAACATTGGTTTCCCTCCAGACACACACTGGTAAACGGCTAAGGCCAATACTGGATAGCAGCCATGGGTCAAATACGTAATTGTTTTGGATTCAAATACTTTTCTGTGCTCGATTGATCTTGCTTGCCGCATTTGAGCCAACCAAGAGGACCATAAGGCAGGATTTGCACTTTTTGATAGTACTTCGTAGGTTCCAATACACCAGCCGGGCCCAGTAAACCGTAGATTCACATATTTGAAACCCGAAACAATTGCATATTTGAGCTACGAAGCATGCATTTCACCGGACACTCGATGATGTGTGCAAACGCTTTATTTCTTGATTTCACTTCTTCCTTCTCCGTCTCTCTCCCAGTGAAAAATGGAATGTTGACCAACAGCTGGCATCCTGTTTATAAACCAATTTTGTATATTGTGATCCAGGACCCACGAGAGCTTAAAAAAAAAAGGAAGAATTTTTTTTAATTGATTCTCAAGCACAAAGACAAAGTTGATGCAAATCCTTCTCAGTTTGTGTCAGTATTTTCCTGCAGCACTTTGGATAATTTGCAGTCATTATAAAAGCTGTGTTTTGGAAGACCAGAGAAAGAGACTGCATTAGCCTAATCTAATAGAGACAAATGTGTGCATTAGCCTGCATGAGAAGCAGGCCTGTTGGCTGCATTCCTCCAATGGTAAAAAGGCACTTTTTAAAGACTGTGTGTGATTATAAAGGTCATAACCTGGACTAGAATGCCCCTTTGATTTCTGTTCTACATCGCAGCCCATGGTTCGTGTTTTTATGGTATTTGCTTCTTTGTCATATGTCTGTATTGTCGTTACACTTAAGTGGGGTATTCAACTAATGGATCCGAATGGAAGAGACATTAATATGTTTTTATCCTCCTTTTATACAGTATGTACACTCAGTGAGCACTTTATTAGGTAGAACTGTACACCAGCTTGTTAATGCAAATAAAAAAGCATGCAGACGTGGTCAAGAGGTTCACCTGTTTTTCAGAGCAAATGTCAGAATAGGGAAGAAAGGTGATTTAAGTGACTTTGACCATGGAATGATTGTTAGTGCCAGACAGGACGCTTTGAGTATCTCAGAAACTGCTGATCTCCTGGGATTTTTGCACACAATGGGCTCTAGGGTTTGCAGAGAATGGTGTGAAAAACAGAAAACATCCAGCGAGCAGCAGTTCTGAGCATCTCTGAACACACAACGCGTCAAACCTCTGACCGGAACGGGCTACAGCAGTGGAACTCCAATAAGTCTACCATAGCAAACACCTAATAAAGTGCTCACTGAGTGTACACTGCATGTACTGTGTGTGTACACATATTCACAGACACATACGCATATTTACAGGTTTACATCGATACACACGGCCGTCACTACCTTTCATGTTCTCAGTACAGTGTAGTAACAACTCTCCAGCACTGACAATCCAAACAAGGATAATGCAAAAGAAAGACCAAAGGTTCCCACAGCGTCGCTCCGTCGGGGAATAGAGAGAGGAAGAGAGCGAGGGAGGGGTTGAGGATTGCGGACGCCTCCTGTAACTTGCAGACAAATCCAGTGGTCAATTGCACTGTGAAGCTGGGGGGTGTGAGGGCAACCCAGAGTTCCCTGCTTTCCATGGAAAAAATGCTATCAAAAAATGCTATGTGCGCGTGTGTGCATGCCTGAGTGTGCTTGTGTGTGCGTGTGTGTGTATGTGTGTGTGTGCTTGTGCTTGTGTGTGTGCTGTGTATGCATGTGTATGCCTGTGTATGCTTGTGTGGGTTTGCTTGTGTGTGTGTGTGTGCATGCTTGTACCTGTTTTTGGGTGTATGTGTCTGTGTGTGTGTGCTTGTGTTTGTGCTTATTCTGTGTGTGTGTGTGTGTGTATGCTGTGTGTGCATGTGTGCATGCTTGTGTGTGCATGCCTGTGTGTACTTGTATGTGCGTCTGTGCATGCCTGTGTGTGCTGTGTGTGCGTGTGCCTGTGTGTGTGTGTGTGTGTGTGTGTGCTGTGTGTGCATGTGTATACCTGTGTATGCTTGTGTGGGTTTGCTTGTGTGTGTGTGTGCATGCTTGTACCTGTTTTTGGGTGTATGTGTGTGTGTGTGCTTGTGCTTGTGCTTATTCTGTGTGTGTGTGTGTGTGTGTGTGTGTGTGTGTATGCTGTGTGTGCATGTGTGCATGCTTGTGTGTGCATGCCTGTGTGTACTTGTATGTGCGTCTGTGCCTGCCTGTGTGTGCTTGCGTGTGTGCGTGTGCCTGTGTGTGCTTGCATGTGCGTGTGTGTGTGCTTGCCTGTGTGTGCGTGTGTGTGTGTGTGCGCACGTGTGCGTGTGTGTGTGCTTGTGTGAGAGTGTGTACAGAAAATGGTGGAGGTGTGGGATAGTCAGCCTGAGATTATGTTGTTCCACAGAAAACAGGATGCAGTACTTCAACTGAAACCTTCTGAAAAGGGACGCCAGCCTCACACCAAAATCCTAAATAATATGTCTCCATTTGACTCATTCAGAAGCATTCAGCGAGGTGCAAACAATCTCTTACCTTCAGAATATCCTTGAGCGCAGTTCAAGTGCGTAGTTGCAAAAGAACAGGAATCCTCTTTAAATGAAATTGAAAGAGGCAGCAGTTACATAAGCTGCTCACTGCAGATAGACAGCATGAGGCCAGTACTTTCACTGTGTGCACATGGCTTGTGTAAAACCACAATTGGGTGGTGGTGGTCCTCTTTCTATTGGATCGATGACTTGGGTGAAACTACAATGGATAGGAGGGGGGGTGTCCTCTTTCCATTGGATGCATGTATTGGGTGAAACCATAATGGATGGGAGGGGGTGTCCTCTCTCCAGTAGATCCTTGTCTCCCGTGAAACCATAACAGATAGGGAGGGGGGGGGTCCCCTTTCTATTGGATTAAGGATTCAGGTTGACAACAAATCTTAAAATGTTTTCCATACCTTGTCTCTGAAACCCAATGGGACCTGCATTTATCTGCCAGAGGAGGTGGTCAGATGGGGTTATGGGAAAAGGAGGGGTTTGAATGGTTCACAGAGGTTTAGAAAAGGTTCAGTGGGGTTGGTTGATTCAGTGGGTTAGGAGGATTCAGTGAGGTTGGTGGATTCGGTGGGTTGGTTGATTCAGTGGGTTTGGTTGATTCAGTGGGTTAGGAGGATTCAGTGGGTTTGGTGGCTTCAGTGGGTTAGGAGGATTCAGTGGGTTTGGTGGATTCAGTGGGGTTGGTGGATTCAGTGAGGTAGGTGGATTCAGTGGGGTTGGTGGATTCAGTGGGTTTGGTGGATTCAGTGGGGTTGCTGAATTCAGTGGGGTTGCTGGATTCAGTGAGGTAGGTGGATTCAGTGGGGTTGCTGGATTCAGTGGGTTAGGAGGATTCAGTGAGGTAGGTGGATTCAGTGGGTTTGGTGGATTCAGTGAGGTAGGTGGATTCAGTGGGTTAGGAGGATTCAGTGGGGTTGGTGGATTCAGTGGATTTGGTGGATTCAGTGGGTTGGTGGATTCAGTGAGGAAGGTGGATTCAGTGGGGTTGATGGATTCAGTGGGTTGGTGGGGAACGTAGAGCAGCCAAACTTCAGCGTTCTGGTCACCATGGTCCCGTCGAAGCATGTCGCTATGACAGCGACTGAACTTTAAGCTGTCTCAGGAAGCAAGAAGATCCAAAGGGTTTAAAGCCCTGTAAGCTGACATGAAGTAATTGAGCGATTCTTTCCCTCTTTTTGTCTCTGAATAAAGTGGAGCGAACATGCGAGACGCTCCCTCTGTTTCCTGGCCTTTGATCTGGGGTCCGCTGTACTCTAGGAAAGAAAAGCAGCTGTCACCAAGTGAAAATGGATTTTCTCAGGTCAGTGTATTAAATGTCAGTCAAAACCTGGTATTCCCAGGTTGCGACTGTGCGAGGGGAAATGGGGACCGGTGCGATAAATTAGTTGCTATGCAACCAGACTGTTCCCGCTTGAAAGATTTAACACCTCTTCCGTCCTGAAATCTGTCGGAATGAAAAGTCTTCGCCGTTTAGCGTCGAGATAATAGAAACATGGGGCTCATCAGCCTTTATAAAGAGCTTTAAATTATTTTCACATCTCATTATCATCGAGCCGAGCGGCAGAGCTCTCCGCATTGTTGACCCTCACCGTAACACGCCAAACACGATGGCAGTCACGGTGAACGAAGATGGCTGAAAGATAGCTCCACGGGGGTTTTTATTTCACTAGTATTTATTTTTACTCAGAAATTGCACCACTGTCAGCATCCGAGAGGGGAACGAGAGGGGGGAGGGAGGGGTGCTGGGTTAGCAGGGGGCAGAATGAGAAAGCCCGGTCAGACAGCTGTGTTCCAGGTTTGACGTAATTCAAACCCCTGCATTAAATTTGTAATAGTTTCGCTGGTTTCCCTATAAAATATTCTATTTTGTTTTGTGCGCTGGCTGGACTAAAATTTATGAATTTTAAACAAGTTCAAAGATTATTCTGCTCTTTCTCTTCCCTGTAGGCTCTTCTGTGCGGAGCAGATGCGTAAGAGAACCCAACAGAGTCAGTACCTGTTCTCTCTGTATGATAACCCAACAGAGTCAGTACCTGCACTCTCTGTAAGATAACCCAACAGAGTCAGTACCTGCACTCTCTGTAAGATAACCCAATAGAGTCAGTACCTGCACTCTCTGTAAGATAACCCAACAAGTCAGTACCTGCACTCTCTGTAAGATAACCCAACAAGTCAGTACCTGCACTCTCTGTAAGATAACCCAACAAGTCAGTACCTGCACTCTCTGTAAGATAACCCAATAGAGTCAGTACCTGCACTCTCTGTAAGATAACCCAATAGAGTGGGTACCTGTGCCCTCTGTAAGATAATGCATTCCTTCTCTGCCTCAATGTTTAGAGCAAATAAATTGGCTGGGAACGGGAGGTAACTGCAAAGATGGTGGGGGCAGTCATTGTCATTTCAGTGTGACGCATTGGCTGTGTGGATCAATGCTGCTTCCTGTTGACAGGTGTCGTAAGGAAGATAGTGAGCCATGTTCTATTACTTTGCTGTTGCTCTAGCAACAGTCAGAGGGAAATATGGTCAGACTGCAGGTCCTTATCAGAGCTTGTAATGGACACATCCAGAAGCTGTCACTTTCAAAGTCATAAGTCATAGAAACGGAGAGATCCCACAAACGGATGAATGTCCCTGAGTGCAATTTATTAGCTGTGCCGGAAGAAGAATGTTTCTTTGTCTTGCCTTGACTCATTGTCCTCGGTGAGAGCTTTTCACAGCTCATATAGACACAGTGGATTAATGGCAGAACAAACTTACCCAGCTCAATGGTTGTAAATTATGTGACATGGAACAAATGCTGATTTAAGACAGAGCCTGGATATGCCACAGTCTCACGTGTAGTTTAACGCTTTTAATGAAGTACAGGTTCAGAGTGAGCTCTGTGTGTGCCTGCGTGCCTGTATATACACTCAGTGAGCACCCTACTAGGTATTTATGAGACTTATTGGTCTTCTGCTGCTGTAGCCTATTCACTTAGAGGTCTGATGCGTTGTGTGGTTATTTGCATTACTGTCACCTTCCTGTGAACTTTGACCAGTCTGGTCCTTCTCCTCTGACTTCTCTCATTAACAAGGCATTTTTATAATAATGTGGTCACTGTATATATGTGTATATATGTGTGCGTGTGCGTGCATGTGTGTGTGTGCTGGTGTGTGTGTGTGTGTGTGTGTGTGTGTGTACGGGTTGTGCGTGCGGGTGTGTCTGTGTGTGTGTATGTGTGTGTGCATGTATCCGTGCGTGTGTGTTGGTGTGCGTCCGTGCATGTGTGTGTGTGTTGGAACAGGTGCTTATGCTATATTTACTGTTTGCTGATCTCAGGCTCTTATTGTTTAGACAGCTTCATTTACAGTGTGTGACTCATATATTAACATATCTGTATATTTCCTGAAAAACTAAAGCAGGGATTCCCCTTTAGATGAGACCCAGCTGATTACAGGAAGAACAGCCAATGTACAGGTGAGCTTTCATTGAGCTTTCCAACTGAGACTTCCTAAAAGACACATTACAGGTTTATCCAAAGCAACTACACAACTACACAAAGCAACTACACAACTAAGAGCAATTTGGGTTTAAGGCCTTACTCAACAGCTGTGTGGATCTTATCGTGGCTACACTAGGGATCAAACTACCGACCTTGTGGGTCCCAGTCATGTACCTTAACGACTATGCTACAGGCTGCCCCTTGACACAAGGGTACCGTCCACAGCAGAGAAGATTGTTTAGATATGAGTTTCATTATTTGTCAGGTGAGCTTACACCAAGCAACAATGGGGCTGTTCTCCAAAGACACGCTCTGTCATGTAAAAACCTTTCATGTTGATATTTAGTCAGGTCCATAAATATTGGGACATCGACACAATTCTCATCTTTTTGGCTCTATACACCACCACAATGGATTTGAAATTAAATGAACAAGATATGCTTTAACTGCAGACTTTCAGCGTTAATTTGATTTACATCCAAATCAGGTGAACGGTGTAGGAATTACAACAGTTTCTATATGTGCCTCCCACTTTTTAAGGGACCAAAAGTAATGGGACAATTGGCTGCTCAGCTGTTCCATGGCCAGGTGTGTGTTATTCCCTCATTATCTCATTTACAAGGAGCAGATAAAAGGTCTAGAGTTCTTTTTTAGTGTGCTATTTGCATTTGGAATCTGTTGCTGTCAACTCTCAATATGAGATCCAAAGAGCTGTCACTATCAGTGAAGCAAGCCATCATTAGGCTGAAAAATCAAAACAAACCCATCAGAGAGAAAGCAAAAACATTAGGTGTGGCCAAATCAACTGTTTGGAACATTCTTAAAAAGAAAGAACGCACCGGTGAGCTCAGCAACACCAAAAGACCCAGAAGAATACAGTGAATACAGAGGGTTCACCACAAGATGTAAACCATTGGTGAGCCTCAAAAACAGGAAGACCAGATTAGAGTTTGCCAAACAACATCTAAAAAAGCCTTTGCAGTTCTGGAACAACATCCTATGGACAGATGAGACAAAGATCAACTTGTACCAGAATGATGGGAAGAGAAGAGTATGGAGAAGGAAAGGAACTGCTCATGATCCAAAACATACCACCTCATCAGTGAAGCATGGTGGTGGTAGTGTCATGGCGTGGGCGTGTATGGCTGCCAATGGAACTGGTTCCCTTGTATATATTGATGATGTGACTGCTGACAAAAGCAGCAGGATGAATTCTGAACTGTTTCAGGCAATATTATCTGCTCATATTCAGCCAAATGCTTCAGAACTCATTGGACGGCGCTTCACAGTGCAGATGGACAATGACCCGAAGCATACTGCGAAAGCAACCAAAGAGTTTTTTAAGGCAAAGAAGTGGAATGTTATGCAATGGCCAAGTCAATCACCTGACCTGAATCCGATTGAACATGCATTTCACTTGCTGAAGACGAAACTGAAGGGAAAATGCGCCAAGAACAAGCAGGAACTGAAGACAGTTGCAGTAGAGGCCTGGCAGAGCATCACCAGGGATGAAACCCAGCGTCTGGTGATGTCTATGCGTTCCAGACTTCAGGCTGTAATTGACTGCAAGGGATTTGCAACCAAGTATTAAAAAGTGAAAGTTTGATTTATGATTGTCAGTTTGTCCCATTACTTTTGGTCCCTTAAAAAGTGGGAGGCACATATACAAACTAATTCCTACACCGTTCACCTGATTTGGATGTAAATACCCTCAAATTAAAGCTGAAAGTCTGCAGTTCATTTAATTTCAAATCCATTGTGGTGGTGTATAGAGCCAAAAAGAGGAGAATTGTGTCAATGTCCCAATATTTATGGACCTGATTGTATGTGCACATTGAAAATGTTCATCAACCTCTGTATTGTTATTGTCCATTAAAATGTTACTGGAAAAAAACACTTTGCTGTTCCTAATGTATCGAGTTAGATATTTGTCTGAGTCCTATGTGGAATTACAGCCCTGGAATCTCACTCAGCCAAAGATTTGTAAGACCAACACGTTACCAGTCAGCTAAAGGTGAAATCACCCCTTCGCCAAGGGCAACAATGTTGTTTTGAATTTGAGGATTATTGTCATGGGGGATTTTTGTCGTGGTAACCCGCTATGAGCCTTTGCCCTCCCACACCTCACCATGCTTTTATGAGAAAACTAGCTGAGCTAACCCCGCCACACTAAAAATGACATTTCTCAGAGCTGTGAGGGTCTTGTGCATCGCAGCACAGGGGCGATGAATGACGGGCTCAGGTATGGCTACTCTGGGCCTCTGAGCTTGTGTGTGCGACCCAAGTGCCACAACCGGGCTTCTTATTTGAAGCTCATTTCCTGGTCGTGCTGGGAGACTGTGCCCACTAGCGCCACTGCGGTTGGCTCCAGTAGCCTATCAGTCATTCAGATCCATTGGTAAAGCCAATGGTACAATTGTGGTCAAAATACGAAGTCAATATTTTTTTCCCCCACAAGAAAATGTATTCGCAATTGGTGTTTTTTCTTTATCTAATTTCAGCCCGTGTGCTAATTTTCATTACGTTATTGTGTTATTATGACAATACAGACGTATTTTGTGGACGAATCACTGACAGGTGACGTGTCGAAGTGTCTCTGAGCAAGACACCTAACCTGTAAATGCTCCTGACAAGCTGGCATGGCAGCCAATCGCCGTTGTTGTACAAGTGTATGTGTGAATGGGTGAATGAGAAGCATCAATTGTACAGCGCTTTGGATAAAGGCGCTATATAAAAATTCCAACCATTTACCATTTACCATTTAGAAGCCGCATCAGCTTCCCGACTGCACGGTCTCTGGCTCCAAATTGTACAAAATGGCGCCGCCAGGAAGCTTCAGTTCCCTTTACAAGCTGACTGGTAGTCAGTGGGTGACCTAACAGGCGCTTGGTCCATATTTTTTCTGCAGTCAATGGTACAGCCCCAACATTTAACAGCGGCATCACCCACATCTCTTGTATATCCATGACCACGTGCGTTCATGTGTGCCAGGGGGAGATCAATGCTATGTGTTAATATCAGAGTAATAGTCTCCCTGAAGGATTATGCTGGAATTATGTCTGGGTATGTGAGGGGAGCCAGTGGTGAGAGAGGCATGCATTTCTAGGCATGCTACCGCTAATCCCACAAACGTGTTTTATGCATGTATTTCTCTAATAACTCACCGGGCTTGTTTTTAATCTGCAATGTATAGTCGTAGAGGTTATCTTAATATTACTAATGTACAAACGTGTTTACATTACCTTGTGCATTTCTGGATTTTATTTGCTATTGTGTTTATCTAGTGCTTGTCCAGTTGCCCTGGTTACGGCCTCCTGCTCAATGGCATTATAAGGATGCTGCCAATATTTAAACTACAGTGGATAACTGAAATTATCAGTAGGATTAGAAATGGTAGCATTAGCGATAGCAGCAAAAACAATATAATAATAATTCATAATCTGTATAAAAGAACCTGGAATCCTCCAAGTAATCTTAATTTCTTATTTTTATTTTACATACATGTCGTTAGTATATTTAAATAATTTGAAATGGCAAAATCATCATATAGAAGTTTGGTTCCAAGATTCCAAGTTTGTACATGCATGTGTGTAGCACTTCTTACATTTTCTTTTCTTTTTCTTTTTTTTAACTTATTAGGTCTTCTGCTGCTGTAGCCTATCCATTTAGAGGTTTGACACATTCTGTGTTCAGAGATGTTCATCTGCATACCACTGTTGTTATGTGTGATTATTTGCATTACTGTTACATTCTCCTCTGACCTCTCTCAAGGTGTTTCTGGCCGCAGAACTTCTGCTGTTTTTGTTTTTTGCACCGTTCTCTGCAAACTCTTGAGACTGTTGTGTGTGAAAATCACAGGAGATCAGCAGTTTCTGAGATACTCAAACCGCCCTGTCTGCCACCAATAATCATTCCACGGTCAAAGTCACTTAAATCACATTTTATCTGCATGATTGTATGCATTGTGGGCGGCACGGATGGTGGAGTGGGTAGCACTGCCGCCTCACAGCAAGGAGGTCCTGGGTTCGAATCCCCGTCGGCCGGGGCCTCTCTGTGCGGAGTTTGCATGTTCTCCCCGTGTCTGCGTGGGTTTCCTCCGGGTACTCCGGTTTCCTCCCACAGTCCAAAGACATGCAGGTTAGGCTGATTGGAGAGTCTAAATTGCCCGTAGGTATGAGTGTGTGAGTGAATGGTGTGTGTGCCCTGCGATGGACTGGCGACCTGTCCAGGGTGTATTCCTGCCTTTCGCCCAATGTCTGCTGGGATAGGCTCCAGCCCCCCTGCGACCCTGACCCTGATCAGGATAAGCGGGTTCAGATAATGGATGGATGGATGATTGTATGCATTGCACTGCTGCCACACAATTGGCTGATTAGATATTTGCATGGATGTGTACAGTGTATGTTCCAAATAAAGTGCTCCGTGAGTGTAACTACTCATTGACTGTGCTAGTTACTTGGCGATAATTATAATATTGTGAAATACCTGGTTAAAATAAATACTCATGTTCTTGTCCTGTGCTCCCTGAATAAATAGGACGGTGGTAAAGGACATAGCATTGAAGTAACACCTCATTCTAATGGTATTTATATCTACCTCTGACTGGTGTTATCAGTCTGTGTAGACACTGACAAAATTTATCCTCCACTGCCCAGCTGTACCACAAGAAATGAAACTGAGGACTTGCACACTCTTACACTCCTCCCTGGTCCCTGCAGCCCTGACTCCCACTTAGGAGACTTTGGTAAAACTCAACCCACAGTGAATCTGCATTATCCTGCACCCCAATATGCAGACTATTTAAACCTCTTTGTTGTCCTGTCTTTGAGGGTAACCAGATGACACTGCATGAGGCACTATTGTGGTCATTATTACTGCATACTAATAGTATTGCGTTTACAGGAAAGTAAATGAGCTTTGATAAATCTCCATCTGCCAACATGCACATACTGGGCTGAGAGCTGGGCACTACGGTTTTAGAAAGTAAAAACATAATGTGGGTCTCATCCGGGATCATTGGAAAATTTACTATCTGGATATAGCAAACCTCTGAGACTCACATACAGGGTGTACGGTTTTCCCGCGGTAAAGATTCTCCTACGGAAGAGTTTGAACAAGGATCTTTTTTGCTAATCTGCCAGCATGTCTCTTGTCCATTTGAATGTCTTCAGTGAGAAAATCTCCCGCTGGAAGGAGGGAGGTGGGGAGTGGGCCCCTATCCGCCCCCGCGCTGTCTCCTCATATCTGACACGAGATTTCGAGGCTCAGCGTGGCACAGCCCCCACGCTGTACCCCCCCCTGCCCCCCCCCCCCCACCCTCTGCCCTCTGCGTGCCATTGAAGTTCTGCACACCCAACCGCTGGCCAAACTCACAATGTAAAACACAGCGATTTCGATACTAGTGCAGATGTGATTGGTGTCTGTTCATTATCCATTCTATTGTGTATTGTGAGTGCACCTGTGCGTGTGTGCGTGTGTGTTTCAGTGCACGCGGATGTACAGGCCTTCACAATATGCTGGCCCTCTTTGGTGTTAAAAGTTGTCATTATTATCACCAGAGTGGCACCAAAAAAGAGAATAATTCATGGGTTTTAGAGCTTGAATAAAAGATGAGTTTGCAGTGCAGAGACGCATCAGCCGCTGGTGTGAGAGGAGCGTTCACGTGATCCTTCAGCCGTTCACGTGACCCCCCTCGGCCGTGCACGTGATGCCTTATCAGTTCCCGCGATCCCTCAGGATGTTTCATGTCAAATAGTTTCTCCTTTCCCTGTTTCAGAAAGGCTTTTGATGGCAGCCGGGGAGACACATCATCCGCCCTGCCAGGGTTTCCAGAGAGTAAGCGGGCCAGCGCTGAGTCCTCGGTGGGGTGGGAAACAAACACGTCCGTGCCTTCTGCTCTGTGAAGGCAACGTCCCAAAAGTGAACACAAGACGCCGAACACAAGACGCCAAACACAGGATGCTGTATCATAGCTGTTCCTGTGTTCGATGTTAACACAAAAATGTTTATCGTATTACACACAGAATTTATGGCAGCGTACTCTATGAATGGTCCTTCATAGGAGCTTTGTAACCACTCCATTATCACTGCACGGAAGCTTTGAAGCGCTACGCAGACATTGAAAAATGCTCATAGCTGCAAATAGTGGTTAGTGTGGTGAAAGTCGCTGACATAGCATATCTTATGTTTATGTAGTGCAAATGAAGGTGCTGTGTATTGCTTATTAGGTGGTTGTATAGCTCTTATTCTTGGAATGTGTTTTTACATTACGTTACATTAATGGCATTTGGCAGATGCTCTTATCCAGAGAGACGTATAGTTGATTAGACTAAGCAGGAGACAGTCCTCCCCTGGAGCGATGCAGGGTTAAGGGCCTTGGTCAAGGGCCCAACGGCTCTGCAGATCTTATTGTGGCTACACCGGGATTAGAACCACCGACCTTGCGTGTCCCAGTCATTTAACTTAACCACTACGCTACAAGCTGCTTATAGCTGCAAATAGTGGTTAGTGTGGTGAAAGTTGCTGACATAGCATGTCTTATGTTTATGTAGCGCAAATGAAGGTGTTATGTATTGCTTATTCGGTGGTTGTATAGCTCTTATTCTTGGAATGTGTTTTTGAATGCACTTTAAAGAGATGGCACGCCATTGCCTCTTATCATGCATTCCACTCGGTTTCCCAGTTTTGTTTTCACGTCACATCCGCAGATCTGTGCGCTGAATTGATGTGTTTAGAAGTGCCCAGGGAGCGTGCTCGCGCAAAACAAGTGAAACCCTCTCATTCCAAATGTGCAAGGATGGATTATTCAACTGCTCTTTCATGAAGAAAATCTAATTGAAAGTCCATTTGAATATTTGCACAGGATATTGAGAAGAGCTGCTCAAGCTGTCTTCTAAATGTTCCTTTTCACACAGAAATTCCATCTTTTCCTTCCGTGGACCAGGGCCCTGTCCCTTTGTGTGAAGCGTCTCTGGTAGAACTCTCCCACTCTGTGGCTCGACACACGCTCACGGCACCCCGATGATGAATCATGATCTGTCCGAGTTGGCAGCAGGTTGTTTAAACGTCGTTGGCCACTTTGACAAACGAGAGGCATCAGTCAGTGTCCTTCCTGTCAAACCATCTGTCCCAGTTTCATTCACGTTCGAAAACCAACTGCCACATTTCTTTCTATGCCGTTAAGGTTACTGCTCTCAGGGTTCCATGTAAATGTATTCGGTAACACTTCACAATAAGGTCACATGAATTGGCATGAATTAATGTAGTCGTTAACTATCTAACTACTGAAACGTTAAGCTGTTCAACTTTATGTATTAGTACATCTTTAATACATGTTAACAACAACATTAGTTCATGCTAATTCATATTGGAATGAGAAAACCAGTTAGTGTATCTGTTAATACTTAACTAATTCTACGTTTATGCTTAGCTAATCCTATGATCTGCTAATGTATAAATATTAAAATAGCTAATACATTAGTTAGGAGTTAGGAAATACATGAACTCATGAAAAGTTAATTTCATGCTTAATAAATGCATTTGTTAATCATTACATTAGTTAATGCATTAATGCATGAACCTTATTGTGTTGCCATGTATTCATGTGCAATAGTAATATTCTCACAGTTCACACATGCAGTGTTCCTTGGCTCCTTGTCCACTATTCTGTGTGGTCCTTAGTATAAAGACCATGACATTTCAGATCACCCTCCAGGAGGAAGAAAGATGGCGTTGGCACAGAGAGCAGTATAATACGAAAGTGTAGAGTGTAGAAAAGGCAGCATCTGTTGCAGGGTGAGTGATTAGCAGTAGTCACTGTTATAGTGTCAGGGCTTTACTCTGCTGGATTAAGCAAAGAACAAACGTTTGAATGTTTGCCAGTACCTCACAGAAACAACATAACAGTGATGTCTGTGTAATTAGGGTTTTTTGGGACAGGGCCAAACTGGTAGTGCTGTTTGACTCCTCCCTACCAGAGATTGAGATGTCCCCCAAAGGCTGATCTAGGGTCAGATTTAGAATTAGTGAAGATTGAAAGCCATGTTGATTAGACTAAACAGGGGACAATCCCTCCTGGAGCAATGCAGGGTTAAGGGCCTTGCTCAAGGGCCCAACGGCTGTGCGGATCTTATCGTGGCTACACCGGCGCTTGAACCACAAAGCTTTTCGATTCCAAGGCATGCCGTGTACCTGTAGCAGTCATGCACCTTAGCACCTCGGCTACAGGCTGCCCGCATCATCGCAAACAAAACCGGGAGTTTTTGGACCAGGAGGGTGGGTCCCCGTCTGAACCAACATCAGGTCAGGGAGGCAAATTCTGTTAACAAACTACCGGTAAATTTTGTCGGGTTGGGGACCCACAGACCAATTATTTGAGAACTGGACATTCTGGTTGACTGGTGGACTGAATCTGGACACCCCCAGCCCTTACTCTGCTGATGTGCTGTTTCCCTCGCCCACCTTCTCAGCACTGGCCCTCGCCTAAAACCACCGAGCTTCCTTCTGGCGCCCATGCTAGCGGACTGCAGCTGTTACACAAGCCGTGCTTCTCCTCTCTCGCTATATATGTGCTATACTTGACTTGTAATTCTGGCCTTTGGCCCCGGGCTGGGGGTGTCTACGGGCCTGTCTGGCCTGGGTCTGGAGCTCCAGACGGAAGCCCTGATTCAGCAGTGCAGGACCGCTCCCGAGCACATCACCAAGCTGGCATCGCCCCACTGGCAAATAAACCCTGTCAGATAAATATTGATGCAGCTGTAATAGCAACTCTGAGGGCCTCTCTCTAGATTGAAAGGCTTAATTAGATTGGATGCCGAGGTATAAATTATGTCCTGAAGACAACAAGTTCAGCAAATACCTGAAGCTATAACGGGGAGACATTTCAATTACACTTTGAGGCTCTGATTATTTGTGCATTGTTAAAATAATTAGGGTGCATCATTCTCTCCGGCAAATTCAGGCCATCTTGTCCCTGAAGGTGAAGTTCCTGTGAGCATTATATTTCCTCTCTGAGCATGAAGTTCCTGTGAGCATGTTATTTCCTCTCTGAAGGTGAAGAGTGTGTGAACACATCATTTCCTCCCTGAAGGGGAAGTTCCTGTGAACACACAATTTCCTCCCTGAAGGGGGAAGTTCCTGTGAATACATCATTTCCTCTCTGAAGGTGATGTTTCTGTGTGATATGTTGATTTAACATCCATGCGAGAAAAGAAAGGGACAGATTGTCAAGGACACGGGTTGCTAAGCAACTTTGACTGAACTCCTGATTGCATTCACAATGGTAAAGTTCCCCAAGAGCAGCGATCACGTCAGCATCAGCATTGTACCTATTATTGTATGTGTCCCTCTCCCTCTCTTTCACCCTCTGTCTATCCCACTAACCCTCTCTCTATCCCTCTCACCCTCTCTTTCTTATCCTCTCTATCTCTCAATTCCCCCTCCCTCTCTGTCTCTCACCAGCCCTTCCCATCTTCTCTCCCTCCTTCACTTTTTTCAACATGATCTGCTATCCTTTTTATAGCACTGTGCCCTTAACACCCCGGTGTCTAAGTGAGATCTGCATTGGTTCTGTGCAAATGAACGGACAGTGAGCGTATCTAATCCCATCGGAGAAGCATGCTAAATTGTGCTGGCAAGGTAAGCTGTGGATCACGTTCATTAACAGGACCGAGGTGATCTCCACACCCTCGGTCTCACAGGGGTGTCCTTCCCAAAATCATCCAGCTCAGATTCCGCCTCTGCATGTTCCCTCAGGAAGCTAGCTGCTCCAGTCTTTACATAACGCAGTTGTGCGCATGGACGGACCTGCATACAGTACGTAACCACACACGCAGTGCCATTCAGACAAACACCGCCATCGCTTGGGCCCTCAGGGCTGAGGCTTACTGGAGACCCGTTATGCCAGGTTCACACTGTGCTCCCATCTATGCCCACCCACGGTAAACAAGGCTAATGACTTCCTGTCAGCGTATGCTAATAAAGCACCTGTAGGTACAACCTGTAGGGATTGGTGAACGAGAGGTGAGGACCTCTACTGACCTGTAACATATGGATACATGGAAAATATGAGTGTACACTAAGCTCTCGTGTGATTAGATGAGTGTACACTCGGTTCCTGTGAGGGTGTATGAGTGTGCACTAGGCTCCAGTGGGAGTGTATGAGAGTGTGCAATAAGTTCCTATGAGGGTGTTTGAGTGTACACTAAGCTTCTGTGTGGTTAGATGAGTGTACACTCGGTTCCTGTGAGGGTGTATGAGTGTGCACTAGGCTCCAGTGAGAGTGTATGAGAGTGTGCAATAAGTTCCTATGAGGGTGTTTGAGTGTACACTAAGCTTCTGCGTGGTTAGATGAGTGTACACTCGGTTCCTGTGAGAGTGTTTGTAGAGAGGTGACACGTGCATGCATGCGCCACGTATTGCATGCGTGTGTGTTTGTGTGTGTGCGTGTTCGTGTGTGACACAAAGACACAGGCTTAGGGGAAAGGTACTGCTAGCGTGCTGCACCCTTGTTGGTGTGACAGCAAAATTAAAATGTGGTAATAAGTAACTGACACGCAGCGACCACTTTTCCGGGAATGTCTTGGTACAGCACTGGTATTGCGAGCGTTTCGTTAGCGGCTCAGGACACGCACACACGTGTCACTCGCACGGCTCAGGCGTGTGGGGAAATCCCGCGTTGAAAGGCTCGCAAAGACGCGCGGCGTGCTGCTCCTCTCCGCTCCGCTCGAGCGTCTGATTGACGTCACTCCTCCGTGTGATCTCTGCTCACCCTCCTCCCCGCGGGACCCCTCTCCTCGCACGTGGAGAAAACCGCGTCTCGTTGAGATGTTTTCAGGGAAGAGGAGGCGAGGCCAGAAGTCAGCGCTGCCCTCTGTGATCACAAGGAGATAACATTAATCGCCCCTTTCATCTGCGTTAGCATTCCCGGCGTTAGCGTCACAGATAAATGCCCTTCATGCTGCAACCGACGGGTACGCACACGCTCAGAAGCCATCCATCAGTTCCACTATCACTGTAGCCATTTTAAATGATCACTTTCCCTTTTTTCTGGGAAATGCGGTGACAGTGACTCATATAGATCCAACCAGCTGCTACACAGTAACTCATCCCACGGGAGATTTTGGCTTTCCAACCAGCAAGGTGAAGGAAGGGTTTCCTTGTTGAGAGCTCTATGACTGTAAATATGAATTTCACAATGCCTGAATACACTACCGTGGCACAGCTTCCTGCTAATCTTTAAAGTCACGCTAACAAAGGCGTCACACTTTATTAAGGACATATGAGTTAATATGAGACTTATCTGCTTGAAGTAGCTGCTGTTTGGCAATATCAGTAGTCTGCTAAATGGCCTAATAACTACATTCTAGCTGATGATATCAGACTTTCTAAAAAAAAAGAAGCGTATTAAAAGAGGGTGGCTAAAGGCTGAACATTTACAACCAGCCAAATCAGCCTCGGAGCTGAGTCAATTACTCCGAACGTGCTTGACAAGTCAAACTAAATGAGGTTCCCTGAGGTTCAGTTGCAAATAATGACTTATTTCAGGGAGGAATTGCATTCATTTCCGTGTTATCGTTAGACACGCTCACTAAGTGGTAATTGTACCTGCTGATGGGTTTTACGGAGAGCAGCCCTGGGTGTTGATTAAATTTATCTTGAAGGATGGGAGGCGGTTCGTCACTGTGGGTCTCTCTCGCGCACCTCACCTGCCGAATGATAAACAGACGTGACACACCTGGACCCTGGAAGCTGCTGTACGTCACCCCAGAAACCTGTGACCTGTAACACGAATCACCGTATGCTTGCACTGTCTCCAGTATCAAGAGCATGGCAGGTGACACAATTATTTTAATGGAATGTATGTCTGCGTGCGGGCATGCTTGCGTGATTGTGTGTGTGCGTGTATGTTCATGTGTGTACATACTGTATACAGTATGTGTGTGTGCGCAGTGTGTGTCTGTGTGTGTGCATGCATGCATATTGTACATGTGTATGTGTGTGACAAATTTGATTGGCCGGCCTGCTGTGTTGACCCCAAGGCTTCCCTAGGGAAATAAATAAATAAATATATATATATATATATATATATATATATATATATATATATATATATATATGTATTTATTAGACATATTTTTTTAGACTTATTGGTATTGCTGCTGTAGCCTATCCACTTAGATGTTTAACGCGTTCAGAGATGCTCTTTTGCCAACCACTGCTATTGCCTTCCTGACAGCTTCCACCTCTCTGGCCCTTCTCCTCTCTCATTGGCAAGTAGTTTTTTCCCGCAGAACTGCTGCTCACTGGACGTTTTTAGTTTTTCGCACTGCAAACTTCTCTGAAAACTCTAGAGAGTGTCTGGCATGAAAATCCCAGAAGATCAGCAGTTACTCAGATACTCCATCCACCCTGTCTGGCACCAACAATCATTCCACGGTCAAAGTCACTTAGATCACATTTCATGGGTTACAGCACACACTATTGGTGAGAACTATATTTGCTACACGATTCTCTCTCCCGATGACCTGTCCCATCTAAATAATTATAAAGAATTGGAGACTTGTGGCACTCCTGTGTACAGACTACAAAGTGCTTTGCAGGGCACTTTTGATCAGACTGAAGGACTATATGGAACTAATAACACAAATGGATAATTACACAAATGGACTCTCTGTATCTCCATACCTACTCTCTCTCTCATGGTATAACTCTTATACTCAGTAGGGAACGTATCATAGTGACAGAGACTGATGGGAACATAACCATTTAGCGCTGTTTAACAGTCATATCCCAGAGGATTACACCCTTCAGTGTCAGTCCTGTTTCACCCCTCCCCCAGCTTAATGTAAAACAGCATGTGTGTGTGGGTGTGTTTGTGTGTGTTTGTGTGTATGTGTGTGTGGTGTATGTGTTTGTGTGTGTGTGTGTGTGTGTGTGTGTGTGTTGGGGGGGGGGGGGGGGCTGGGGTTGGACACCCCCTCCAGTCAGGTCATCCATGTTACACAGTCAAGATTGTCTCTGAATCAATTCTAATAGGACTTGGAGAGTCGGGTTGCTCATTACAGTAGAAATCCACGCCTGGTGTACTCAGTCAACCATTCTGAGTCTACATTACAGTAGAAATCCATGCTCGATGTAAGTACTCCACTGTCCTAGGTCTACAGTATAAATCCAATGCCTCTTGTACTCGTTCGACCATTCTGTGTCCACAGTATAAATCCGGCAGGTGCTCTGGCAGAAAATAGTTTCATGAAGCTTCTAAGGGCTCTGCGGGAATGGAGGTTTTCGTCACGCTGACAGCAGACACACTTCAGTCAGGGAGTCATAGCCAACAGCTTCACAGAGCCTTTAGAGAACTGCAGGGTCAGAGTGGGCAGCTTCACAGAGCCTTGAGAGAACTGCAGTCCCAGAGTGGGCTATTAATGCTGTTACTGTCACAGGGGTGTCAGGGGCACCACCGCTACTGCATATCCACCCTGAGAATGAGAACCAGCACTGCAGGCTGTGCTATATGTAGGGGGCTGTTGACTCTACCATTACTTTGATGATGTGCAGATCAGGGCTTTTGCTCAGAGTAATTAACAGCTGTTAATCCTCCGATGCTGGGAGAGAGGGCTGTTTGTGCTACAGGGCGGCTATCACGTCACGGCTCAGGCATGTGCCTGTTTTCCATCAAGCCCTCGACCGTTAGATCCCAAATCTTTTGATCAGGGGTGAGCGCAGGAGCGGGCTGTCCAATCGAGCAGAGGAGAGAGATAAAGGGCTCTCAGGCCCGCGGTGTTCCTCACCGTCACGGTTCAACTTCAGCGTCTATTTGAGGATTTCAATCCATTCATCGATCTCTTCGCAAAGGTCAGCCCCTGTTCTGAAAGCAGCCGCTGGGAGGGCGTTAAGCTGCTACCACACGCACGTCCAATCACATGCACAGTCACCGCCGATTCACCCAAGCCTGGTGTATCCAACCAAAAACCTACCCCAGGGGTGTTATTCTGTAATACCAGGGTAACGTCAGGGTCCGTCAGGGCAACAGCTCCTAACTCTCTCCCTCTCCGACTGACCCCTACTCCCCACCCCTGTCCACTTCCAAAGTCCACACCCTTTCTCCTTGTGCGAGTTATTTGGAAAGTTATTTTCAGAACTGTAAGTCAGTATTCTAGTGAAACATTGCTACCAGTAGCGATCGTTTCATCAGCATTAGCTCAGTCAATAACACTCTAATGACACGTCTGTAAACTCATACCTTGAAGGGTTGTTATGAGATCAGCTGGGACACCCGCCCGACGAGCCAACACTCGGCTCGGTGCCAATGGCAGTAATTACAGCTGTGCATCTCGACAAGTCATTGACCCCTTCCTTACCCCCGCTGACAGCTGATTGGTCTGACCCGGGCTCGACCCCCGCCTCATGCGCTCTCCTCTTAATCGCTCCACGTGAAGAGATCCCTGATGGACCTGCCATCGACTCGTCAGCCTGGATTAGCGGGCGGACCCTCCTCTGGAACAGTTTTTCCGGGTGATTGGTTTTAGCTGGAGCCAATGGACAGTGACGCGCGGCTTATGGCCGATTGATCAGGAAGATAAATCAGGGCGATTGATACGGGCCGACTGATCCGGTTTTCCTTGCAAGCGGAGGAGAGGGTTGACATTTCACACTGCACCTTTTTCCTCTCTTTGTCGTCTGCCTTTTAAAATAACCCACAGGTAATTAATACAACCCCTCCACCTCCACAATATGGACATAGTTTGGGAAGCCACACCTCGAACGTGCGAAACAAGATGTTTTTTTTTCATTGTCGAAGCTCACATTGGCCAACGTGACTGCTGTAATCCTTCCTTTTAACAAAAACCCTCCAGGTTTTGTTAAATAAAATACCGGGGCATATGATTTGCATGGATGCAGTACTCTTTAAAATGTGGTGAATAGAACTGCTACCCCAAGCGTATGATAGCTTCGATGTTCACAGAACTTTACAAGCACAGGTTTATTTTGGGACTTCACGGTGGATGGGTGATATCCATTTTTGGTAAAATTCCAGTGTGGTTTGTTTTAGAAGGGCTAAACTGGCAGAATCCAAATATAGAACGGGGGCATGTGAACAAAACGGTGAAGAATACCAGATGAAATTAATTTGATATAATCTTAATATATGCAGTGTAGTCCAGTGTGTCTCATAAGTAGGGGCCTTCTTTTCTGCAGCATGTTATATACATTAATGGCATCTGGCTGACACTCTTATCCAGAGCGACATACAGTTGATTAGACTCAGCTGGAGACAATCCTCCCCTGGAGCAATGCAGGGTTAAGGGCCTTACTCAAGGGCCCAATGGCTGTGGGGATCTTATTGTGGCTACACCAGGGATCGAACCACCGACCTTGCGGATCCCAGTAATGTACCTTAACCACTACACTAAAGGCCACACTGTACGTGTGACCCACCGGGATGTAAACGTGTATTACAATCAATATCCTCATGGAGTCCCTGCATGCACTGGATTAGCACGATCGCATGAATAATCACACAATTCATGGCTCATTGTGACCATCGTTCAAGCACATCATTTTCCTTAAGGAAAGAGGAGAACAAGTTCAATGACCTGATCAAGCGATCAAGTGCACCAGTATACACTTGGTACACATAAGCTGTGCTTCTTTCAACCAGTTCATTTAGCCTTTTCAACAAACTATTTTCAATTCCTTCAGGCTGGGGATGGGTATGTTAGGCCAAGTATGCACACTTGACTGAACTCCCAGCTCAAACAAATAGCAGCATTATGAAAATATTATTCTGCTTGCGCTTCTAATAACCACACTGAATGCAGCATGCCCCAAGGTGGGAACATGGCTGTCAATCATCGTTGAGTGACAAGTGACGTAGCGAGGAGGATATCTGCAATCAAAGAAGACTCTACACTGGCCTCTTGCTGAGGGTGGACTGAATGCTCCTTCTCGCAAAAGAATACTGGTATTGCATGGTATTATGGAACTAAGGTTTGTCAGTGTGTAGTTCTATGGCACCAATGCCAGGTTAGCACAAATGTAGGTTCTCACCATACATACAAAATATGATATTTCATACACAGTGCAAAAACAATTTTAAAATAGCATATTACAATATATGAATATTACACACAAATCTGTACGCAGCTCTCACTTATATCCTCATTTCTGCCCCATGCAGGTTATTACAGGTGTGACTGGTACCTCTAACTCTACCTGTGCAGAGCTTTTACCATCTCCCACCCACATACGGGTAAGATGTGGGTCCAACCATCCATTATCTAACCCGCTTATTCCTGGTGTGGAGGGGGGTGCTGGAGCCTACCCCAGCATACATTGGGAGAGTGGGAAGAATATACCCTGGACAGGCCGCCGATCCATCACCATGAAAACATTCTTTATGTATAATCCTGCTCATATTCACCTACGTTTCTTCTTTATGGTGGTAAAAGGAAGCACAGACTGTGTCTAAGACCATTGGACACTTCGTAAGAATGGCAGACTGTAATTACCTTGTCAGAAACCATTACTTCTGCACTGCAGAACTGGAAAAAGTCTCACTCATAAAGAAGAGGTGATGACATCAATAAGAGACTGTTAAAAATGGAAATTATGGGATCCATACGCAGAGAAACCCAGGGGGCCGAAAAAAGGAAATTGATTTCACAACATTTCTGTTTTAGAAAGCTACGATGCTGAGTACAGTTACCTAAACCCTGTTTCTGTGTCCACACAATCAATAAGGAAAACAACTTATATTTCTTCAAATTAAATCTGCTTTCCGATTCAATACCACAACAGCACCGGCTGCTGTGATGCTTAAGCAATTTGATAGAAGAAATGCTGAGTTCATCTAATCCAATGAAGCAGTTATAACCGTTCTGAGATAACCAGTCTATTGACATGTTGGGCCTGCCTACAGCCTGGGGAGGCAGATCATTAGCAGCTTTGGAGGGGGGGGGGGGTCAGATAGCCAGATTCAGAGTGGCAGGTTGTACCCCTTTTGTCATGAGAATGGAGAATCAATACCTGGAATAATGTCCTCAGCGATGGAATGCCCCTCGCCTGGAAAGGCTGCCCCCTACTGGTCCACCGCTTCCATCAGCAACCAGGTCTCTACCCAAGCCAAGTGCTACCTAAGCCCTCTTTTATGAACCCCCATTAAATATGGACTCAGTAAATGCTTTGATTCGATTTAATGGATATGCCATTAAATCGATTAATACAATCAAGTCAAACTGAATCACATCACCGCACCCCAAATGGAACCCAGTCAAACATAACTGTGAACTAAGAGTGTCAGCCAGGGACCCGCGCGTTAAGCGCAACACAGAACCGAAAATGGAACAGGAGCACGACAGCAGCTAATACAATTCCCAAATGTTGAAATGACAAAAACCAACAGGCATGGCAACAGAGAGCTGTAAAAAGAACTGTCAGAGTAATGCAGAGCTTCTGTTTGAGAACCAGAGAAACTAACAGAGCTAACGGAGAAGTTTCTCTCAGAAAGGAAGTGCAGTGGCATGATTACATCTGTGTCATCAACCTGATCTGGAGCTTGAATATTCATGTTAAAAACTGCACTGATAGTGTTTTAGTCTGGAGCATGCTATACACCAATAGAATTTTAGCCTAAAGCACACTATGCACCAATAGCATGTTAGTCTAAAGTGAGCTATAAACTAATAGTGTGTTAGCCTGAAGCAAGCTATGAAACATACTGTGAAGTGAAGGGGGGAGCTTTCTTACCAGACTGTTCCTCTACAAAATAATCCCTGCCACATCCATACACTCTATGGGCAGGGGTGGCTAGATCTATGTCCAGCTAATACTAAAGAATCCTTGCCCCTCCCACAGTCTCTATAGACATGGGATGTCAGATCAATAATACACTCAAACCAAAGAATCCCCCACAATACCCACACTCTCTATGGGTAGGGGTTGCCAGATCAATGTCCAGCCCCAAGGAAGCCCCACCACACCCACACTCCCTATGGAGAGGTCCTGAATCCCCTTCCTACGACAGGCAGTGCATACTGATGGGGCGGAAGCCTGCAGCAGCACCAGCCGCTGTCCAGATGGCTGTAGGGATGGCGGGATGACGAGAGGGTGGTGTGGGTGGGGGGAGATCAGGTTTGAAGGGTTAAAGCAGCTTTGCGGATTGGACCACCCAGCTGTTTCTCAGAAAGGCACCCGTGACTAAGACGGAGTTATGGCAGCGTTAATGGTGCTACATGGGTAGAAGGTTGCCAGTGTCTTGAATGCTCAATTGGGGCTGCTGTCGTGGACATTTTACTTTCTCTCGTTTGGCCGCAGCTGTACCGGGCTTTGGAAGTGTATGCCTCCTCTTCCACTGTCTGTCACCTTTATATGAGTGATGGAATCAGCCCCTAATGAACTGCTTCTGATTGAAATAAATGGGCTTCAGGCAGCCCTTGATACAGATGAAAACAGCACGCTATACTGGAAAGCAATTACAATAAGAGCAGATTGCCAGAGTTAAAATGGGTACTGATTTAATGCAGCCTCGCTTTAAAACCCAAGACAACTGGCAAAAGTGAGCAGTGGCAGAAAAAAAAGAGTGGAGACTGGTGAGAGAGAGAAGAGGGGTTGAAGGGAGGGCAGAGAAGTGTGGCTGACAAGCCGTCTGTGACACCTGATGGAATTTGCATGTGCTTCTTTAGGAAACACAAGCATTTAAATGTTGCAGAGTAGAAGACTCACCATGTCCACAGACATCCCATATCTGAGCCTCCCCTTCCTCCTGCTCATCTGTACCCTGTTCTCCTGCTTGTCTGTACCCTGTTCTCCTGCTTGTCTGTACCCTGTTCTCATGCTTTTCTGTATCCGGTTCTCCTGCTTGTCTGTATCCTGTTCTCCTGCTTGTCTGTACCCTGTTCTCATGCTTGTCTGTATCCGGTTCTCCTGCTTGTCTGTATCATGTTTGCCTGCTCATTAATACACTGTTCTCCTCCAAGCCTTTTTTGACTACTCAGACAAAAAGGAGGAGCATGGTTGCTCGCTTGGTTTCCCTGTTTGCTCCCTGGATGCTGGATGTTGTAAAAGATAATTGAATTTTGTTCATGAATAGAGAGGGAGGCCTCAGGAGGAGGGGTCAGGGCGGGGCAGGGTGGGAATATGGTGTACAGAAGTAATACACCGATTCACCTTAATGAGGACATCCTGTTCATCGCTGTGGGGATGCCATGGATGCATTTTTTTTTATTCTTTCTTTGCAGGAGGTTATTCCATTCCAGCTTTTACCTCTTGCCCGAGTGAACATTGTATAAACTAGGTGACAGTGGATACAGTTTAGAGTGGCATTACAAAGGGGCCCCACTCTCAGCGGGCTCTCAGCAACCACGTTGTGATATCAAGTGAACTGTCTTTTTCTTTGGTTCTTTGTGATATGCATATTTATAATGAAAATTGTCTCATAGCGTTTTGCACTAACCTTCTGTAACACATTGCCGCTCACATTTCAGTGGCATTGGCTCTTCACAAAAGCTCTCCTGGTATGGGAAGTCTGACCCCTCCCAGAGCATATTCAAGTGCGGGGGAATTCAGAGGAAAATGGTATTCAGTTAGCTACAGTTCAGCTTCCACCAGTGTTACAGTCAAATAACAATAACAATAATAATAATAATAATAATAATAAGTGACGCTCGCACACAGGGAAAATTTCCATTTAACATGCACTTCAGCCTTAATTTGGACGGACTTGCTTGCTGATGTCTCTTTATTCTGCATCATGAAGCGCATACAGACACACACACACCCAGGCACAGACACACACACACCACTGTCCCTTCAAAGAGCAGTTAACAGCAGGTAGCAGGAGCTGCAGGGCAAGCCAAGCTTCAAAGGTCATCCAAGAGCTGTGCAAACCTTGCAACCTGGTGTATGCTGGGTATACCCTGTACAGCCTTGTGTATGCTGAGTGTATCCTGTACAGTCTGGTGTATGCTGAGTGTATCCTGTACAGAGTGGTGTATGCTGGGTGTATCCTGTACATTCTGGTGTATGCTGAGTGTATCCTGTACAGAGTGGTGTATGCTGGGTGTATCCTGTACAGTCTGGTGTATGCTGAGTGTATCCTGTACAGTCTGGTATATTATTACTGGTGTCTTTAATTTCCATTAATTCATTTTGATAAAATATATTCCGGGCAATATCTGGGTGTCGTAAAAGTTTTTCTAGACTGGCGTGCTCTTCTCTTACTTTTAGCACCTACCCTAGAAAACGTCTCTGCACAGCTCTGCTGGTCTGTGGAAACTGTGGTGCTGTGACTGGTGTTTTTACCAGGAAGCTGATGGGCCCTGTGCTGCTACGACTGGCCATCATGGGCAGACACTAGGGCTTCGGGGGTGGGTTAAAGAACCAAACCATGTCCTTTAATTTGCAGTAAACCATCGGAATGTGAATATTCATGAACCACATATGGGTGGTCTACACCCATACAAATACAACTGCAGTACAATATTGCAAGGTAAACTAAATGAGTTTTCACCGGGTACTTATGCACTTATGATTTACTTGTTGAGTCTATCTCTTTTGGCTACTAAAATGTGCAATACGTGTACATCTTTGAGTACCACCTCAGTGGTAAGCTTTTGAACCTATTTAGGAAGACTTCTATACTTAGTAAGTTGACTCAAATCATGGATCATGGTTTCTGTTCCCTGAACATTGAATGCAACAAATCAAAGGTGAGTCACACTAAGCCAGCATTTTCTTCGACAACGTAGTCAAGTATTATAAATATTGTTTTCACCTTGTATTAGAAGATGACCGTCATTTCACTGATAAGAATGTTCCTTTTCCTTACTCCTTCCTTACTCGATCTCATAACAATTAAAAACATAAATAGGGCACGTGTCATTCCTCAATTAAGACAGTGTTAACGCCTAGTTATTCCCAATAGTAACGACTTTTAAGAAGGCGCTTTGTGTAATGGAATATTAATTGATTTCTTTAAAATGTGCTAAATAGTTGCATGTTGGTCTCTTCTCCTAAAGCGGAGGTGTAGAAAGCGAGAGGAAACGAGGCCAGGGAGTCTTGTCAGCTATGAAACGAGCTCGTTTTTCAGAAATTCGTGGCGCTGTTCTCCCAGTCTGTCTTTATTTCTACCGATCAGGCTAAACCGAATTATCCCCGTCAGTTTAGCAGTGGGCGGCCAGTCCTTTTACGCACGCGGGTTCCTCCATACTGAAAATATACGCCCAGGTAATAGTACGCACGTCGCAGTAAATATAAATATTTATATTTTTTATTTGAGCTCTTCGTTATTCCGTGTCTAATTTGGATGCGTAGCATGCGTTTTTAAACGAAATCTCCAACGACCATATCGGAATGGAAGTAGAGAAGTGGGCACACTAGCTTTTCATCTGACGAAAAGGTTTTACATGTGCATCTTAGCCGTTCTGTGTAAAATGCTATATAATAACATAAGCATGAAAGCGCCGCGTTTGTCTGAGCTCATTTGATTATATGGTACGTGTTGTAATTACAAGATTTATTTGTCTTCCTATAAAGGGAAGGGTCGTCTCCAAAAACAGTAGTCAGGGTAAAAGATACAAACAGCGCAGGCTACTCAGATTTTACGGATTCCTTCTCCACTGTGGAAGAGTATTGAACATACAAACTCATTTTAAATATTTGCGGTTGTTTCATATTTTAAAGTAAAGAGAAGCATAAAGTACCACATGTGATGTACCCCAGCCATTGGGTCGCTGGTGCCGGAATCCCCAGGAGTCTTTACGTTCTCCGACCTGCCATCACGTGCCCGAGCTCTTGGTAAAACACAAGTTTGGAATCTCAGAACAAGAAGGAACCGCGGTGGATACAGACGCTTTCAATGGTGCAGCCAATTTGTTGATAATGGATTCGATTTTCAGAATTCGCACGGCACAGATAACCTGCGTGTGATTTATTTATTTTCATTTCACTCGCTTATGAGTTGATCTGGATCTACGTAAAATTTCAAGCAAGAAAAAACTATTGGGAGCGTGCAGATGGATTGCGATAAAAGACTGCTTCGCTTCGGGAGGGATTTGACTACTGTGCATTGACACCAAACGCAATGGTTACGGGAACTTGTCACTCCACAACTGTAAGGTAAATTTCGCAACATCAACTTTGAATGAATGTTTTGCACTTCTTCAATTCGTATTCATCAGTCAGATGTAAGAGGTAACCGAACGTCTATCGTCCCCATTGTTTCATTGTTCGTTCGTAAAGGCAATTTCATTTTTACGATGTAAACATTTCCATTTCATTTACGAAATGTATTAGAAAGATTAATTTACATTTTAATGCTTTATGGTAGGCTACGTTTTATTTTCGTGCTTTTTGTCTTGTGATGCTATCGATAAATTCGTTTTAAAGATAAAATATGCCAATATACCCTCCGTGCAAGTTAAGACGCGTGTACCCACAAATTAATCTAACATAGACATTTCAACAATAATCTTACCATATGTGGGCAGAATAAAAGTAGAATTCGATGATAGAATCACGATGCTGTTTGACCCTCACCTGCGCTATTACAGGGTCCCATTGCTAGCCGCACTATCATGACTGATGGCGAGGGAAGAGCGCACTTTCACTACTTGGAGAACGAGGAGGTGAGGGTACCTATACCGGTATCGGATCAAGGCCCGGGTCAGGGCGAAGACCTCAGGGATGACGAAGAAGGGGGAACAACTAGAATTCCTATTCCCGACCGGACTGTATTTCGGGAATCCGGCGGACGCGATCCAACCCCGGATCTGGTCTCGGATGACGAGGAGCAGGTTCCCTATCCTGCCCTCGCTCCCGTGGTCTTCTTCTGCGTTAAACAGACCACGCGTCCTCGCAGCTGGTGTCTGATGGTGGTTTGTAACCCATATCCTTTGCGCTGTGATCATGGCCGTTTGCGCTGCGCCTCGTACGCGCTGCTGTTCTAGCCTCGTGCCGCAGTTTGTATTAAGGAGTGTTAATCGCTTGGTGCGCCAAGAACGCTCGAGGGTGGATGTTGAAAATGAGTACTTGTACTTGATTGTAGTGTTCAGACAAGCAGGCATTTGATGGAGACTGCCTCTTCCATAAAAGCTTGATTCATTAATGTATATTATTTCTCGCTGCGATTTAAATGTGTATGCCACAGAGGGTTGCTATTTTATTTAACCATAGATCATGGATCATTTAAAAGTTCCTGCTGAGGCCAATTACAAGCTCAAGTATAACTGTTATTTATAAGTAAAGAACAATTGATTTGAAATTTTAAAGGAAAGGAAAAAAATAGGCCTAATAAATGGATGGCCTAATAAATAATTATGTTCTCATTGAAGGAAGGTTGGTGGTTTTTAGCAGTGCATAATACTGTAGCTATAAAGGTAATTGGGTGCTTGCAATTAAGTGACAGTACTGTTTGCTACCTTTGGCCTCTTTTTTTTACTGACTTAAGATGGTTCTGAATTGTGGCCGTGTGATATTTGTCCATTTGACTGACAAACGTAAAACAAGAAGAAATGGGGTCATACACAGTAAACTGTTCAGTGTTAATTAAACTCTTTCAGGGGTTATACGAGTCCAAAAGTGCTCTAAATATTTTTTATCATCGGGTCTGGAGTGTCCATGGCCAGACTTCATATGCATCTATGTATAGATTTTGGGAAATATTTATGAAAATATATTTAAATTCAAAAGGGTTTCTGGTGGATGCCTTTGATCCCTTGCTAGTAAACCCTACTTGTTAGAGATGTTTTAACACTGAAGCTTTTACCATGTAGTGTCCTTGTAAGTCATTGTGTTAAGCCTTGTGTGTCAAGTCAGCAGTGATCAGTAGCAGTGTTCATAAAAGGACATAGTATATCTTTTGTGCATCATAACCTATACCAGTGCTGTACTCCCATTTTAATTGCGATGAATATAACTCTGTACCATCAAAGCGGGGTGGCTCTGCTCGCCTTGACCACGTGAGGTACTTCACAGCACAGAGCTGCGTAACAGTGCTCCTCAGGCTGCCGCGAAACTCCGGAGTGTAAGCTGTCGGTCCAGTGATGGAAATAAAATGGCCGCTCTTCCTAATTGGGCGTTAGCGCGCGGTGTGCTAGCGTGAGTGGCAGAGGCTTGGCCGGCCAGAGCCACGCCCCAGGACCTGCTGAAGTGTACTTGTGCATCTCAATCATGTGTGCCGACTGGCTGTTAGTGTCCTGCCCAGAGTGCTTTCTCTGGCATTGGTGGTCTGGCCGTGGTTTAGATAAATATTATGATGTTGAGTAACGCAGGCCCTGTCTCGGGCTGCGGCGTCACCTTTAACTTATGTGCTGCCAGCTAATAATATTTACATTATACTTATACACACACGTATGTGTACATATTGCACATTTGCACGCATATGTGCGTATTACATTTGTACGTACAGTGGTGTGCAGTGATGATTATACACCACCACCTAATATATTACTTCTTTAAAAAGAATTGGTGAAAATGTATTGAACAATACTATTGTAGGCAATGAGAACAAAAAAGAAAATGTGCACAATTTCCACAATTACACTGGGGTAAAAGTATGGCTAATGAACAGAAACACTGAAAACTATTTTTTATTTTTTGACTTTTGCATGAGTGCATGCTTGAAGGCCCATTCCATGATTGTTGATGTTTGAAGCAACATTATTCTGCAAAATTACTTCTGATGGTCAGTTGTTCCAGTATTTAAGGTAACACAAACTTTGAGCAGTGTCACAGTGTTAAACATGATGGCACGATGGAAGGAGCTCTCTCAGATTGTTCGTAGACGCATTGTAGCCTTTCATGATGCCGGTTGGTCACTTGATGAAAATAAATCTGTTTACTTATTTTCATCAATTAATAGTTGATTAGTACTTGGTTTCTGATTTATCTTCATTGTGTGAAGTGTATAATCATCACTACACACTACTGTATAAGTATAATTTGTACATATGCACTCTGTGACCACTTTATTAGGTAGACCTGTACACCAGCTTGTTAATGCAAAGATTTAATCAGCCAATCATGTTGTAGCTACTAAATGCATACAAGCATGCAGACATGGTCAAGACGTTCAAATGTTTTTCAGACCATGGGCAAATTTTTTTTACTTTGGCCGTGGAATCATTGTTGGTGCCAGACATGGTGGTTTGAATAATGTGTGTATAAGTGTAATATGCATATGTGTGTACATATTACGCTTATTCACAGGCATGTGTACTGTACATATTACACTTATACCCACATGGGTATGTGTTTGCATAAGGTGTAAGTGTATTTGAAACTTCCTGTCCGGGGTGTATTCCTGCCTCTTGCCCAATGCATGCTGCAGTAGGCTCCAGCCCCCGTGACCCTGGTCAGGAATGAGCGGGTTAGATAATGGATGGATGGATGAATGGATGTGTTTATTTGAAATGTGTACATTTATTGTGTCTGTGTTCTCTCAGTTTGCTTCTGTGTACTTGTTTCCAAAGGCATGAGGTTACAACTTCCTGCTGTCTGAAACATTGTCCTGCAGATACTGTTTCAGCCTGAGGTCAACCCTCGGTTACAGTCCTGTCTGAGTGTGCAGTCAGTTCTGGGTTACAGACAGTGCTGTTTGAGTGTGCAGTCAGTTCTGGGTTACAGACAATGCTGTTTGAGTGTGCAGTCAGTTCTGGGTTACAGTCAATGCTGTTTGAGTGTGCAGTCTGTTCTGGGTTACAGACAGTGCTGTTTGAGTGTGCAGTCAGTTATGGGTTAGGCAGTGCTGTTTGAGTGTGCAGTCAGTTCTGGGTTACAGACAGTGGTGTTTGAGTGGGAGGTCAGTTCTGGGTTACAGACAGTGCTGTCTGAGTGGGAGGTCAGTTCTGGGTTACAGACAGCGCTATTTGAGTGTGAGGTCAGTTCTGGGTTACAGACAGTGCTGTCTGAGTGGGGGTCAGTTAGTTCAGTTATAAACTATCAAAGTAAAAAAAAAAAAAATCTCTATTTTAATCTTTATTCATAAAGAGCTATCCAGGAACAAAGCGGTTTGGCATGAAGACAAAGTTCTGCCCGTAGTCGTTGTCAGGTCACACTGTTGGTGTATAATACATTTGCATGTCAACAATGCCCCGGTCTGTGGAAGGGTCCGATAGCAACGGCAACAGCTTCTAGCTGTGCGTGTCGTCCACTTTGGACACATTGTAAATCTGACAACCCAAGAGCAAATTCGTTTTTATTGGTTTAAACAAGTCAAGAGATTGACAGCTCATTGTAGCTCCGCCCAGTAAGGGATTCATGAAGCCTGATTGCTGGAGGGCAGTGGTGGCTTCAAAGTGCACTTTACCTCGAAGGTGTCTCTGGGTGTCTGTTCGGCACATCAAAGAAGAGCATCTCTGAACACACAACACATCATAACTCTAAGTGGATAGGCTACAGCAGTAAAAAAAACAAAAAAAAAACTATTTATTAGACCTATTTTTTCTGCTGCTGTGAGTTCAGAGATGCTCTTCTGCGTCCCACTGTTGTAATGCGTGGTTATTTAACTGTCGCCTTCCTGTCAGCTTTGACCAGTCTGGCCCTTCTCCTCAGACCTCTCTTGTTAACAACGCATTTCTGCCTGCAGGACTGCTGCTCACTGGATGTTTTTTACGTCATTCTCTGCAAACTCTCGAGAGACTGTGTGTGAAAATCATCTTTAAGGACATTCCAATCTGATAAATGTGCCTTCGAGGGACACGGTGGCTAGCAGGGGATGTCTCAGTGAGGATACACCAGTGCTTCCGGATTTTTCTTTCACATGTGATGATGTGTGTAAATGATCGACCTGTGGATCCACCTCTCCCTATCTGTATTTGACATGGCTTCAAACTGATGCCTGACTGAGCAAAGGCTTTCCATTTGCCTAACTCACGTTGCCTCAGTTCCTCTGTCCTCCTACCTTTTCTGCGCATCCTAAAGACATAACTGAGCATGATTATTTTATCATATTTTCAAGGTGAAAATCTTGCATAATATGCTTCAAACCATTTGAAGAGTGGTTTTTATGGATTTTTTATTTCCAAGTGTTGGGGAACTCAACAAGCTTTCAAATGCCACTAGTGAGTGTTCCGTCAGCATTAGAATGTTCAGTGAACGCAAATTGTCACACGCGTGTGACCTCACACCTCAAAGGCTCAGCTGGATTGGCCTCTGAGCTCACCTGCGCTGCGATCTGCAGCCGCGCCCATTTCTCACCTGCGGCTGCGCAGCCAGCGCTAACAGCCCGGTGAACTTCATCCATTTCCTGCGTGTCCAGGAAGTTAGTTATTTCCTGTCTTTATCGGCGGGGGCCCTGCGGTCTGCTCCTCCCGGCCTCCGTAAAAGGGTGACAGTGGCGGTAATGGGGCTTGTTTTGTTCCTGGGGGGTGATATAAATCAGGTGGCGGGCTGCTTAACCCCGAAGTGTGTCCCTTTCATTAAAAAAGCAATGACTTTCCGCCAGCTTACTCAGTGGCTGATTTAACAGCCTGTCTGGAAGGGCTTTTGTGGGATGAAGTGAGCAAATTGGAGAAGTGCGGGAGGCTGTTTTTGGTGTCTGTCGATCTTTATCACGGCAGACAGAGAGAGAGAGAAGCGTTGAAAGAGTAACACGGCCTCATGGACGATTTAGGCCAGTATTTACTTCCTTAGTAGACTCCAGAACGGCTCTTGAATGGTGCTCATTGAGAAGCGCTTGTGTAGGTTTCCGTCACAAAGTGATTTCATTGATGTTGGTTATTAGTGACAAAATTGTTATTTATTCATCACTGAAGGCTAAAATGGTTGAAGTATAATGTGTGCCTGGCTGGGCCTTTAGAATGTAAAACCTGTGAGTGTGTGTGTGTGTGTGTGTGTGTGTGTGTACACATTGCGTGTGTGTACTAGAGTTTGGTATCTATGGTTGTTACTCAGCACCTCCATTTTAGTGTGCCGTGATGTTCTGGTGTTTCTTTCTGAGAACTCTTTCCTGCCAGAGTCATGAACTTCCTCCACCTTTCAGGTGAATCTGGCACCTCCGTCATGTGACTGTGGAACGGAGCGTTCAGGCTCTGTCCCTCCCCAACAAAGCCTAGGGAACTCCTGTAGTCAGAAGCTGGGGGGGGGGGGACAGTTATGGGGTAAAGACCGCAGATAAAAAGCCAAAAGGCCATATGGAGGATCAGGGCTGGATTTGCTGAAGGATTGTGAGAAAACCTTCCAAATGCAAATGCAAACAATATCTATGAACTTGTATTTCTAAACGGTTGCAATGGGTCAGAATCCGTAATAGGATGTGATTTGCATTGCTTTGATTTTCCTTTTGTCACGGATCTGTTAAATCTGTTCATGCATATGTATATGTGGTGTGAATGTGCTGAATGTTCTGAGATTTTGTAAATCGTGTCAGTTAGGTAATCCGTGTAATTTACTAAGACATTGCAATTCTCCTCTTTGTGTGTGGATTTTAAGAACTGGAGGCAGGTGGTAATTTGTGCTGATGTGGCCAAGCTCACATTCTGTAAAATGTGTGATAATCAGGAGATCTCTCTCCCAAACATGGCACCCGTCATCAGAGATCGGGGAAAATGCAGTGGAGGCAAAACCGAGTGTTGCTTACTGTGACTAACAAACTGACAATGCATTTGTGCATCTGTGCATGTGTGCTGTTATAGACAGACTGTTCCTAGTGCAAGCATGCATGTGTGTTGCTGTAGATGGTGCATGTGTGTGAGTGTGTGAGTGTGTGCGTGTGTGCTGTAATAGACAGACTGTTCTTTGTGCAAGCATGTGGGTGTTTTGCCATAGACAGGCTAGCTTTGGTGTGTTTGCATTCACGCACATGAGTGTTGTTTTGGACAGGGTTTCCTTGGCACATGTGGGCGCTTGTGTGTGTGCGTTGCTGTTGGCAGCCTGTCCTTGTGTATGCGTGTGTATGAGTGTGTATGAGTTTGTGTGCGTGTGTGTATGTGTGTGTGCGTGTGTGTGCGTGTGTGTGCGTGTGTATGCGTGTGTATGCGTGTGTATGCGTGTGTATGAGTGTGTGTATGCTTGTGTATGAGCACCTATGAGTTTGTATGCGTGTGTTTGTGTATGAATGTGTGAGTGTGAGCTGCTATAGACAGACTGTTCTTAGTGCAAGTGTGGGTGTGTTGCTGTAGACAGGCTAGCTTTGGTGTGTTCGCATTCCTGCACGTGTGTTGTTTTAGACAGGGTTTCCTTGGCATATGTGGGCGCTTGTGTGTGTGCGTTGCTGTTGGTAGCCTGTCTTTCCTGCGTATGTGTGTATGAGTGTGTATGCGTGTGTGTATGAGTGTGTATGAGTGGTTATAAGTGAGAGTGTGTGTGTGTGTGTGAGTGTGTGTATGAGTGGTTGGTTTTATAGCACACTTCCTAGACATAGCTAAGCACACTGATTTCACCTGTGATTGGGCATCATGGGAGTTTGTAGTTTTTTGTCGGTGCAGGGGTGAGTGGTAAGAACAGAAACAGGAGTGTGCCAGGGGCATCCCTCCATTCCACGGTAGCGATGACAACAATATAAATGTTTTTTTTTTTGTTTCTGTGGCCGTCACCATGGTTGCCATTGCTAATAAATCTCTGGGGCTACTGTAAACCATCCAGGCAGGTTCTGGGGAAACTAGCAGTAGTTACCGTGGCAACAAGTCACTAATACTAAGGCCAGCTTCACCCACGTAACCCCTAGTGTGGAACTTGCACCCTTTCGATCTCTTTCTCAATGTCTCTTTTTCAATATCCTCTCTCTCTCTCCTTCTCCGTCTTCCTTCGTTTCTTTCACTATGAATCTGTAAACGTATTTAATCTAAAAAAACGGGCAGAGCACGGCAATTTGATGCATATTATTCAGAGAGAGATGGAGAGATGAGATGTGTGTGCACATGCATACGTGTGTGTGTGTATGTGTGTGTTGGTATAGATGGTATAGAGGGACATTTTTCCTGAATTCTCACCAGCATTATAGGGACACTCAGGTTTAAGAGGACATTTTTGTGATTTTCATGTGTGTGTGTGTGTGTGTGTGCGTGTGTGTGTAGGTGTGTGTGTATGTGTGTGCTTGTGTGTGTAGGTGGGTTGTGATGTTGTCCGGGTGAAACGTCAGGCTCTCAGGTGCTGCTGGAGGTCTGCAGCACTGCTTTGCGTACGAAGGAGAGGGCTGCTCTGTACAGTATCCGTAATTAGCCTTCCCCACCAGCGACGGTGCTAATTCCCCCCCCTCTCTGAGTGATGTTCCCGCTTGTCCTTGGAGAAAGGGCGGCTCGCTAAGCCTCCTTCCCCAACGTGGCTGCTCTTAAAGCCCCATGATCCCGCGCTCCTCTCTCTCACAGGATGCTCCTGCCCCAGGCTGAGGGGCTGTGGTGCGGGGGCAGAATGCTTCATGGCCTCTGCTTCATTTCCTGTGAGGACATTTTTATCTCTTGTCCTCTGAATCTCAAGGGCCTAATTTATGGGGCGATAGTGGGGTTAGAACCGGCCAGTATTACAAAACAGGCCAAAGAACCACCCCCGATAATATACAGCAATACGATGATAAGGAACATAATTTTGTAAAATAAAAATTGGGTTTTCATGCTGTGGTTGGGTCATACTGATGAGTCGTTATATCTTTCCCTTAGCATTTGCCAGAAATGATCATGTCAGTTCTTGTTTTGAAAAATATCACCCCCCAGACCCTCCTACAGGGTTTCGGTTCTTGGGGGTCCGCATTTCAACCCCACCAGAATTCAAACAGAAGTTGCACCCTTGATGAGTCCGATTCACCTTCTGTTTCTGTTGTCCAATCTGTTCTCCTGCTCATGTCAAGCAGTAAAACCTGCCATGCAGTGTTAGGAAAGACATTGGGCTGTATAAATCCTGTGAGACCCTGACATTGATGTCATTGCACTACTATCGACACTCCCTGTAACCGTTGAAAATGTTTCACTCCAAAAATGTTACTAAAAAGCCTAAGGAACTCGGAAATTGTTCTAAATGGATATAACTGATATTTGGCTAAAATGGTGTCTGATGGGTACCTGAAAAGATGTATTGCGTTTCTGCGTTAATTCACAGCGTGAATTAAGCATCTCGGAGGTGTATGCGGATCCAGGGTCAGTTTCGTCTTTTGGCTCATAATGGATAAGGCTTAGATACGGACTTCATGAACACGCGCCGGGACTGATCTCTCTGTCTAATGGAAAATAACAGAGGGAGTTGTTAACGTGAGGCGAAACGCCTGTTATCCTGTCGGTCTGTGGGATGTGTTCTGCACAGGTGTGGCTGTTGCTAGGGCCCGGTAAATATCTAGCCTGTGTCGTGTCTGGTGGTGAGAGTCCCGCGGGTCTCATTAATGCTCTGCTGCCAGCGGTAAACTGAGTGAGTCAGTGTAATTGAAAGAGGAAGTGGCCATTGACTCTTCAGCCCCGGAATTCATGCCCCACCCCCGACTGTCCCCCCAGGGCCGGCCGGGGGGCTGGGTCTCCTTTCAGCTCTGAGGAGTTTGGTCTTGTGGAGAATCCCAGCTGGGTGTAGTGTGGGCGATCAGGGAATGTGTCCGTGGATAGCTTCCTGTGGGAAACTGTGACATTGGTGCCGTGTATCGGAATGGGGAAAAAGGCAAATTTTCAGTCAAAAGCCTCAGGAAACACAAAATGGAAGCAATGAAATTTGGCTTCGTCCAGCACTGTGTCCATTGTAGCTTGGTGGCACCAGAGTTATCAGTTGCTTCAAATACAATATTGTCTATTGCGTCTAATGAGCTACAGTGAGTTCTCAAGCTCAGTCCTGGGGACCCCCTGTACAAGCTGGACTTTGGAACAGTTAGGACTTCAGCTGCCAGGCTGCCAGTGTGTGTTCGTTTGTATAGTTTTAGTCATTATTTTGTTATTATGCGGTATTCGTCATTGTATAATTTTAGTGTAAAGTATTTGAATATAGCTTCAGCTGAAAAGAGGCCCTTTGCTGTGAGGACTCCTATCTGCATACAGAGTACAGTAATGATGAAGACAGCCACCGGCTTGTGTTCTGTGCTGTGTGAGGGTGAACACTCGCCTTGGTAGTGCGGCGTCCAGAGTGTATTCCTGCCTTTCGCCCCAAAGCAGGCTGGGATAGGCTCCAGCACCCCCACTGCACCTGACCAGGAACAATCGAGTCTGGATGGATTTATTTCCTGCCGTGCCTGCCACGATTTCCCACGTGGAATAGTTTTGCTATTTCGGATGTGCTGTTAGCCAGATGAGTCAGTTAAATGAGGTGGTTGAAATACAGGATTATTATGTCGTAACAGGGTTAGATGTCGTGGTTGAGACGAGGTTATGATTCAGAGTGGAGTTGGATGTTGTTGAGGAGGCTAAGATTAGGATTAGGGCTGGATGTCATGACTGAGACAAGGTTATGATTATGATTATGATTATGATTAAGATTAGAGTTTGATGTTGTGATTGAGACATGGTTAAGATTAGGGTTTTGGGTTAGATGTGGTTGAGATGAGGTACCTGGTATAAGTTGTACCTGGTTTTTGAGGCAGGGTATTTTTCCCTTGCCTCCAAGCTACTGAGATGTATCTGGGTTTTATTTATGCTGAGCTTGGCAGGGCATAAAAATAATTAGGCACAATAAATGCCCAAAGAAACAATGAATTGGATGGCTTATTTTATTAGCCAGTGATGTAATATCAATACATTTAATTTCTTTCCTGTAGCAGTCTACTTAAAGCAGCATGTTGATTTTATTTTGCAGTGAGTGTTGTAGCAGGGCTCCGTCTGGATTATTGTGTTAACACAATCTTTGTTTTTAGGATTTTAGTAAATTTCCCTGATTACTTTAGCATCATCTAAATCCCCCTCCCCCCCCATCTCCAAACACAAACACCAAATCCATTGTGCCTCAAAGAATACCAAAATGTGGAAACTCAATAAATGGTAATGGCATGTTCAGTCTGTTTGCTTTGTGTAACATTTGGTTGTTATTTGAAGTCGGTGGCGTTGCTAGGTAACCTGACGTGGTGTGTACCCGTCGTTAAAGCGCCCGTGCCAGGCGGACTCCAGCCGGCTGTTTGCTCTGCCAGTCAGAGGTGCGAGCCGGCTGCAATCTCCCTCCCCGCGGCCTGGAATGTACCGGAATATAGCAGCCTTTAACGCAGACCCCCATCACGACCGGCTTTCACTACGAAAGGCCTTAAACACGGACCGGCGTCACGACGCGCAGAGATCACAGTGCCATGAACACAAATAGAATACTCACACTCCAAGCGAGGAAAATGCAAAAAGCCCAGAAAAATGAAATGCTATTCTATAATAGTATACATAGTGAAAAACAAAATGGTGCCAAAAAAAATGAAAAGTGCAGAAAGCGTTTCGGTTAGAAACCATCTAGCATTTTTTGCCTTTAGCATTTTTCTTGCTTAGAGTTCAAGCAATCTTTTTTTTCTGTTTTCACGGTTGTGGTGACTTTATAGATGCTCATCAGCCTGACTGTGGCGCAGATAGTGCTTCTGTTGTGTTTTATCGTTGGGATCACGGTGGGCTGGGATCACAGTTGTTAGCGGAACGCTGCTGCTCCTACAGCCAGCCACCTCTTCGTTTGAGCTGCCTGTATACGGCATCGTCCAAAAGCTTGCATGTGTAAAATATAAGCCTGTGTTGTGGGAGTTCTTTCGAATGAGGATGCCTGCACAGCAAATAAATAATGTAATGCAATAATGAATAAATAAAAAAAACTGCTTCTGTTAAAAAAAAAAATTCTACTACTGTGGGTATGTTGGCTGCAAGAGGAGGTTGCCGTAGCAACATGGGCAGTTAGCCAGTGTGGGACTTTGCTGACGTTTCAGGAGATCAGTAGTACAACCACACTGGCCCCTCCCCGGAAGCCTCCAGAAGGTTATGCGTCATGTGTGACAGGCAGATTGACAGCCAGCTGCCCCAGTTCTGTGACCACCGCTACCGTCCGTGGTCAAACTGTAGTCGTTATGAAAGCGGTTATACAGAATATCTCTTGAGTTCCTCTGAAAGTTCTGTGTGGTTTGTGTTTAACTGAGCTGTGTGATGGGAGAAGGAGCTCGATCTCACTCTGGAACAGGGGCTTGTGTTGAGTGTTGGGCCTGACTCTGTGTGATGGGAGAAGGAGCTTGGTCTCACTCTGGAACAGGGGCTTGTGTTGAGTGTTGGGCCTGACTGTGTGATGGGAGAAGGAGCTTGGTCTCACTCTAGAACAGGGGCTTGTGTTGAGCGTTAGCTTGATGCTGAGTGGCACAGGCTAGGGATTTCTCCAAGGAACAGCAGTCACAAGAAACTACCTGGTTGCCAAGCAACAGCTCAGAGAAATGCCTGCCGTATGCAAAGGAGAATGTAGCTTGTTCATGGTGTTTGCGTGTGTGTCAGTGTGTGTTTTTCTATGGGTGTGTGTCTGCTTAGAATTTACCAAGTCAATCCAAGCTGTTTGTGTAGTTCAGGGGGTGGGGTCACCGTGTGTGTGTGTGTGTGTGTGTGTGTGTGTGTGTGTGTGGAGAGGTTTGCGGCCGAGGTCTGCTGATGGTTTGTTTCTCGTTAGCTGAAGCTTGGTCTATTGATTTGACTTTGTGAAGATTTCCCTCCAACACCCCCTGGGCCACTCACAGTCTGAGATATGGATATACTCTATAGCAGAGCTGGTCACAGCCACATAAGCCTCAAAAAATCTTTTTTCCGCATCTAGTTAAAAAATATATATTAGACATGGATTCCATCTTCCTTGTGAAGGTTCTGGAATGTTGCAAAGTGGGGTTTTCAAACCAAAAGCTAACTGGTCAGGCTCCATGTTTGATAAAACAATAAAACTGAAATTAATCTGAGCCATTATTCTCAGCACAGTGTCAGGGCTTAGTTGGATATTTTAAGCATTAGGTACTTAAATCTCTTAGTTATCTACAGTATTGTTTTTTTTAATTGCTTATTTGTTTTATTTACCATGTCAGTGTACGGGCAGATGGTATAGCCAACGGTGCATGCGCCGTCTCCTCCAATCATCGTCAGACTGTAAATGATCACCGTAGGGCTGCTTTAATCTTGCCGAATGCGCACTGTTCCTGTGAAATACAGCGCAGTGTTTTGAGATGTACAGCAGGCTCGACAGGTTAATGGGTGCGCAGGTGTGCAGGTGTGGCTGCCTGATTGTTAATCACCTGTATTCCTGGGGGGCCGGACGCTTGCGGCTCATTCGGTGTTTGCGCTGATGATCTCCGCCCTACAGGACGAGAAGGCAGGAGTCACGCTTTGCACGACGTCATTTAGATGAGGATCCATAACGGTTGCCATGTCCGCAGGCCCTCTGCTGGAGACTCCATTTTGTCAGCCGGCTCCGGCTTCGTTTGACATTTAAAGCCACGTTAGCCGATGTCAGACCAATCCGCAGAATGTGAAAGGGCCCGTTAAAGTGCTCACTCCCCTCCCGTGCTTAATGAATCCTTATCGCCTCTGAACTCGACTGCTTTAATTGGCTGCTCACCCTTCTGCAGAGTCAAAGGCGGTCATGTGTGATGAACGGCGTGTTTTTAACTCCGGTGTCTTGCCTTGCCTTGATAAAACTGTTTTTCTGGACTGATATACTCTTCAAAGGGGGGAATGGCTGTATGCATAGGGCATATGCTCATTCTAGTTGCCTATTCTATCCATCCTTCTCTCCTTGGTCCTTGCCCGGCCTGGAAATCGACCGAGGTCCACCGTGTTTGAATGTTAAATGCTCCTTGGAATGGCTAGGGAACTTCTGGAGGACACTTCAGTGAGGAAACAGACATGGGGAAGGGTGAAAATTAGCATTTTGAATGGGCACTATACACTCAGTGAGCACTTTATTAGGTATTTATTAGACTTTTTTTTTCTTCTTTTTTTTACTTCTACTGCTGTAGCCTAGCCACTTGGAGTTATGATGTGTTGTGTGTTCAGAGATGTTCTTCTGCATACCTGTGTTGTTATTTGCGTTACTGTCACCTTGCTGTCAGCTTTGATCAGTCTGGCTGTTCTCCTCTGACATCTCTCAGTCTCAAAGCATTTCTGTCTGCAGAACTGCTGCTCACTGGATTTTCTTAGTTTAGTTTTTTGCGCCATGCTTTGCAAACTCAGACTAGTGTGTGAAAATCCCAGGAGATCAGCAGTTGCTGAGATACTCAAACCACCCTGTCTGCCACCAGCAATCATTCCATGGTCAAAGTCACTTGGATCACATTTTTTCCCCATTCTGATGGTTGATGTGAACAATAACTGAAGCCCTTGACCTGTATCTACATGACTGTATGCAATGCAATGCTGCCACACAATTAGCTCATTAGATAATTGCATGAATAAGTAGTCCCTCATAAAGTAAAAATATAAATAAAGTGCTCGGTGAGTGTATGTCACTGAAAGTACCGCTGCCCAACGCATCATCCGATAAGCTGAGCTTGATATCTGCTTTGACCCGATTGGCCAGGGACAGGTGTTTCTGCATACATTGACAGACACAGGCACGTGTATCTCTGTATCACCAGCTGTGTGTACTCTTTCATTACATTAATGGCATTTGGCAGACGCTCTTATCCAGAGCGACGTACAGTTGATTAGACTAAGCAGGAGACAATCCTCCCCTGGAGCAGGGTTAAGGGCCTTGCTCAAGGGCCCAACGGCTGTGCGGATCTTATTGTGGCTACACCGGGATTAGAACCACCGACCTTGCGTGTCCCAGTCATTTACCTTAACCAGGCCGCCCTCCTCTTGAGCTTCTGTCACCGGCGGTAGTTTGGCAGTTGAAGCACGTAGACCCCTCTAGTGCTCTCGCCTGACTCCCGAGAAAGTACCGGCCGCTCCTCCAGGACAGCTTGTGCTTTTTCGGAGCAGAGGAGTTCCCCTCGCTGACCCTGGCGTCTGTCCCACTGTGTCTGCGGGTGGCGCTAACACGGCCCACGCTGTACACTCCCACGCATAGCACCAAGTTCTGGGCCTGCGCATATGCAGTCTCTGTGAGCCCCCTTAAACTTCCAAGACCAAAGCAAACATTTCTGTTCAGGCCTTTTGAGAGGGCCCCCCCCCCCCCCCACACACACACACACACACACACTGTGTAATCCCCCTGTTCCTGGAATGTCTGCTGGTCTGGGAACAGGCTTCTCCAAGCCATATCTTATCCAGTGTACTCTACACACCTCATGAACAGTGTCTCTGGTGGTAGTTGACTTTACCATCAAAAACACAAACACACGCACACACACATGCACACACTGCCATATCCCTTTCATGATCGGAACGAGACGGGCCTTGTTTGTCAGGCATATGTGGGTTTCAAGTAAAAACGGACTCGATGATTCAGGAATAGCAGCAGTCAGAAATAGAACTCGCATTTCCTGTGTGGGGGTACGCTTAATTTAACTCGTGTTTCAACATTTTAAAGGCCGCAGATTGTGCCGCGCAGGGAGCTATTTAGAGGTTAGTATAGGAAACTTTCCCATTAAGGTCACATTGAGATTAGCTGGTGCTGATCAATGGTCTGACTGCTGTGTCGTGTCACACGCGTGCTCTGTGGCCCCTTTACACACGGGATCATGCTTTCTCTGTCCCTTTGCACACGTGACCGTACTCTCAACGCCCCTTCACACGCGTGATCACGTTCTCACTGCTTTTTACACGCACGGTCACGCTCAGTCGCTGTGATGTAATTTGGTACCTGCTGTCTGATTGTGTGGGAATATGCTGTTCTTTGAGGCACTGGCTGTGCTAGGCTGTGCTAGGCTGTGCTGTTGTCACAGCAGTGTTTTTCAACGTGTTGTTCATGGTGCCCAGTCGTTGCAGGCCTTGTCCTGTGGCGTCATATTTTAATTTATTTTTTTATTTTTTTATTAGCACGCCACCACCCCCCCCTCTTCGGGAGCCTTATCACTTAAGAAGAAGTGCCAAGCGAAACATAACAATAATAGTAAATCATAAGAAATACAAAAAAGAACACATGGATAACAATAAATTAATAAATAAATAATAATAAAGAAAAGAAGAAACGAGTAGCCAATAAGCCAGCGTATTAAGAAACTAAAACATGCAACACGGTTAAGCGCACACAAAATGAAACATCTAACACAGGGTGGGTCCAAAGGACTTGTGATGATGATGATGCTGTGGGTGGTTTGAGGTAGTTTGTGCTGTTGTAGAAAATTGGAATTTTTGGATGAATTTTGTACTTTAGTTTCTGTTTCTCGCTGAGGCTTGTTCTAATGAGAAATGGTCCAAGAGGAGGTTCAACCATTGTTTGGTGGAGAGTTGCCTTCTTGATTTCCAATTGATGAGTATGGTTTTTATTTGGTTTTTTTATGGTTTTATGGAGTATTGGTATATTGCAAGCCATAAATTGTGATAATTTTGTGGCTATGTCCAGAAACTCTGGACTGGAGGGCAGGACCATAGGGAATGGATATAGTTGTCAGGGGTGTGAAGTTGACATTGTGTAACAGGGCTGTGAATGAGTAAAAACCATTGCATGCATTTTGTGACCTGTGATATGTGTACGATGTAATGCCTTGTATTGGATAAGTTGTAGATTTATGTTTTTTGACATGCTGAAGGTGGATTGACAGATTTGGGTCCAAGTTGCGGTTGGGGTTGAAATGTAGGTCTTTTCTCCATTTTTCTATTGGTAATGGCACTGTAGAGTCTGATGTAGATAGGATTTTGTAGAGTTTGCAGAGTTGCTTGGGACTATTTGCTATTTTATTGATATTGGCTATTAGTGGAGATGGACACAGGGGGTTGTTTATCAGTGCAATTTTGGTTTTGATGGAGCTCCTGATTTGGATACATTGCAGATATTGGTCTTTGCTTATATTGAATTTTAGCATCAGCTGTTCAAAAGAAAGTAAAGTGATGTTTGAAAAGAGATGATGAACGTGGGTGATGCCCTTATCCTTCCATTTTATGCCTTTAATTGGGTGGTTATTAATTAAGAAATCCTTATTAAACTGAGTAGGCGGCGCATATTGCGGGATGAGATTCTGTCTTTAATGAATCCTGCTTGGTCTGGGTGAATAAGGTGGGGGATAACTGATTCCATTCGGCTAGCCAGTATCTTGCTAATGATCTTGATGTCGGCGTAGATAAGTGAGATTGGTCTATACGTAGAGCAGAGTGTTCTTTGTTTGGTTTGGGAACAGAGATAAGTGTTGTATTCATGTGTGGCAGAATGGACGTTGAGTTTTTAATATTGTCTACCATTCTAATAAATAGTGGTGAGGTGGTATCCCAGAAGTATTTGTAGAGTTATAAGGGGTAGCCATCCAGTCCTGGTGCTTTATTGTTTGGAAATTGGGCTTTTTTGTATTCTTTGGGGATGAATGGTGCATCCAGCATATTAGTTTGCTCGCTATTTAATTGGGGGAGTATGATATTACTGAGGAATGTGTTCATCTCTGTGGGATTTGTTACTTTTTCGGGGTGTATAATTAGTTGTAGAATACTCTAAATGCAGATTTTATTGCTTGAGAGTCATGGATGGTGCTGCCCGTTGAGTCTTTGATGGCTGAGATAGTTGTTTTTTCCTTGTTCTTTTTTAACTGGTTCGCTAAGTATTTTCCTGATTTGTCCTTGAACTCAAAGTTATTGTAGGGGAGTCTCTGTAGTAAACTTTTGATTGACAATGTTATTACATTACATTATTGGCATTTGGCAGATGCTCTTATCCAGAGCGACGTACAGTTGATTAGACTAAGCAGGAGACAATCCTCCCCTGGAGCAATGTAGGGTTAAGGGCCTTGCTCAAAGGCCCAACGGCTGTGCGGATCTTATTATGGCTACACCGGGAATCGAACCGCCCACCTTGCGGGTCCCAGTCATGTACCTTAACCACTACACTACAGGCCGCCCCTGTAGTGTAGTGTATATCCAGTTAATACTACTTTAGCTGTTTCCCAGATATGTGATATGTTTGGGGTGATATATGGGTGATATATGGGTGATATATCTGGGGTGTCAATGGTTTCTATGAATATGGTTCATTGTTTTTTGAAGAACTGAGTGAAGTTGTCTTCTTTTAGTTGTGCCATTTTTTTAAATTAAGGCTTTATCATTTAATTTAAGGCTGATTGGGGCATGATCCGATATTGTAGTTGAGTGTATTGTGTTATCTGATATATTATTGATATATTATATTATTGATATATTATTTTCTATTATTGAGTTACTTGACAAGAAATAGTCTATCCTGGAATATGTTTTATAAACAGGTGAAAAGTAGGTATATTCATGTGAGGATGTGTTTTGCGGTCTCCTATACCCAGTTCACCCAGGTATTTTCTAATAGTTTCTGTTGAGTGAAGAATGCGGGGTCATCTATTTGGGACATAGATGCTGGCAATTGTGACACTAATGTTGTTAATTGTACCATTAATAATTATATATCTGCCTTCTGAATCTGTTTTAGTATGGTTATTGATATATTGTATTATTTTATGAATCATGATTGAAACGCTTCTTTTGCTAGAACTGTATGAGCAGACCAGATTAAATTGGTGGGTTTTAAGTTTGGTGTGTTTTTTTTATTATTATTATTTTTTGGGATAGTTTGGTTTCTTGAAGTAGGCAAATGTAAGCTTGTAGTTTTTAAGGTGGTTGATTACTTGAGTTCTTTTTGCCAGTGAGCCGATGCCACAAATATTCCAGAGTATCAGTTTTGGTGCCGGTGACATATTGTTTTGTTTAAGTTATTAGGGGAATTGTAGTTTTTCTGTTGTTGGGAGAAGGGGGAAGGGTATTTGTAGGGATCGGTAAATTTGAGTTGGGCCAGGCTGGGGCAGGTAAGATGGGTGTACATGTATAGATGGACCCAAACAAGACCAAACAAGGCGATAGAAGACCAACAGGAACAAAACAAGACGAGACTGGGTAAATCAGGATAAGACATGATAAGACAGGATGAGGTATAACAAGACACACAGGATCTGCAGTTGCACGGGAGGCTTTCTGTATTGTAATGAGCTTTGGGGTGAGACCATGGTATGTTAATAAAGAATGTGGCAGGCTTAGCTGAGGAGGGGGGCTGTTTAGCATGCAGCAGGTAGGAGGGATGGGTAAGTGGAGAGTAAAAGTGGGAAAAAAAAAAACTTATAGGGCCTATAAACATATTAGATTCATAGCTCAGGCGCATAAACATATTGACATACACTCGTGGGCCGCCACATACAACCATGAGTGTACATGAGAAATGCATAGCCTGTTTATGCACAGTCACAATATTAAGAATGATAAATAATAATAATAATAATAATAATAATAATAATAATAATAATAATATATGGTGGTATAGTTTATCGACTGATAGAACTACCTTTTTACCATCCAAAGTGTTTTGCGGGGGTATTGATTGTTGATTCTGTATTGAGTTCCTTTGAGATTTTCACAATGGGCCCAGACCAGTTCTTTATGTTTGTAGTGTTCGAATTTTGCCATGATGGGTCGGGGTTTTTCATTGGTGTTGTTTGCGTTGTTTGAATTACCGAGGCGATGGACACGGTGGAAAGTGATACCAGATGCTCTAACTGCTGGGATTTTGAGATGAGAAGTTAATAGTTATTTATTTTTCTGGGTTGTCAGGTGATATTTCCGGAATGCCGAAAAAAAACCGAATTGTCTTGCATGCTTCTTGCTTGTGAGTCCAATACCATTTCCTTGAGTTGCTCATTTTCGGTTGTGATGGTGGATATTTGGGATTGCAGTGTGCCAACGGATTGTTTTAGTGATTTTTGGCTTTTGGATAACATTTCAGTAGCTTCATGACTGTACTCTAAACTTTTGCAGAGTGATTGGAAATCTTTATAGAATTCTTCTATGAGTATGAGGTGTATGTGGAAGGTGGAAAGTTTTGCTTCAATGTTCCCTTACCTCGGAACAGCAGGATGACGGAGAGGAAGTGGGTGAGCTTGCTGAGTCCACGATTCCTCTTTTTTGTTTTTCCCACTCATTGTACTGCAGTGACTGTTAAAAAAGGCGTTGATGTTCCAGTTCGTTCAGTGTGAAATCTTTGGTTAAACAGATAGCGATAGCTAGAGATAGTGAGCAACGGGTTCAGCAGGCCGCCATGAATGATGCGCTTGGTCTCGTTTGAATCTGTGTGCACGCATCTGGTCTTCCATAAATGTTCCAAAAGGGTTTTTCTTGAAGAGGTGAGGTTCTGACTAGAACAATAATGAATTCTCCCAGAAGTGCTCCTGCTCAGCTGTACAAGTAGGTGGTATGTATACCTGCCCCAAATAAGCACATCAGCCACATCACCCAATTGACCCAGTTAGATAACATCTGCTGCTAAGTTTAGTTAGCTGTTACAATAAGCAAAAACAAAGATTTGTCAGTTTTATCTGGTCATCTGGCTCACAATGAAAGGTCCAGGAATGCCTGAGTTTAAACACTGTGAATAACTGAGGGACAGGAAGCCCTTAATGAGGAGGGCAATCAGTCTGCTGCCTCTCCACAGGGCCGCCCACGGGGAACGAGGCAGAAAGTGCCTCTTTAGCCCTCCCTGTGAGGGGGATCAAAGGCAGGGCACTGTCAGCTTACAGTGGTTCTTACATCAAACCCAGTGTGCCACAGCCTGGCCTGCAGTAGCTCAGAGGCCCTGTATTAACTTAGCATCCCTACAGTACCTTAGCAACCATACAGTAGTTTAGTGGCCCCACAGTAGCTTAGCCGCCCTACAGTAGCTTAGCAGCCCTACAGTAGCTTAGCGGCCCTACAGTAGCTTAGCGGCCCTACAGTAGCTTAGCAGCCCTACAGTAGCTTAGCCGCCCTACAGTAGCTTAGTGGTCCTACAGTAGCCTAGCAGCCGTGTTGTAATGTAACTGACTGACCCTGTAGTAGCACCAGGGTCCTGCATACTGCATTTTCACAGTGCTGTATCTGTGCTGGCGGCACAGATGGTGCAGTGGGTAGCACTGCCACCTCACAGCAAGGAGGTCCTGGGTTCAAATCCCCATCGGCCGGGGCCTCTGTGCGGAGTTTGCATGTTCTCCCCGTGTCTGTGTGGGTTTCCTCCGGGTACTCCGGTTTCCTCCCACAGTCCAAAGGCATGCAGGTTAGGCTGATTGGAGAGTCTAAATTGCCCGTAGGTATGAGTGTGTGAGTGAATGGTGTGTGTGCCCTGCGATGGACTGGCGACCTGTCCAGGGTATATTCCTGCCTTTCTCCCAATGTATGCTGGGATAGGCTCCAGCCCCCCTGCGACCCTGTTCAGGATAAGCGAGTTAGGATAATGAATGAATGTTTCTGTGCTGAGGTTGTTCTCTTATTTGTTACCCTTCAGAAGATGGCCTGAGTTTAAACAAAGCTGGATTCCTGGCAACTACTTTCCCAAAATAATAGCCTGAAAGTATTATTTGCTAATGGGGGGAATCTACAGGTATGCAGCTAGTGCAGTGGTAATTTTTCATAACAATGGGCCATACAGCAATTTGATACAGTGCGGTATTGTGAAAGCTCTTCCCTTTTCACTGCTAGGGGGAGAGTGGTATTGTTGACAGTTGTGTCTTTTTCAACGAAATCTTCTCAATACAATGGGTGTAATTTTATTGCTCTTAACTAATCACTTGTTGATATTAGTTTAAAATAATGAATTAATAATATTGTTAATTTATCTGTCTATAGATCCTACTTGATTGTAGGTTTTCAACAGTGACACCACAAATGTGTCATAGGGAGTCTGCAGACACATTTTAAGCCTGGGGGTCCCTGGATCAAAACCGGTTGAAATATAGCTGCATATAATGTAGCTCATTGCCTGTGTTGTTTATTTTATACAGTCTTTTGCAGTCTTTATCTAGGGCGTCAGTAATAGACCTGACTGTGGACTCGGCACACAAAGCAATCTGCCGCAGTCTCCAGTCCGTGCTGAAAGAGCTGCGTGGTGATTGACAGACAGCCAGACCACTGGAGGGAGAGAAAACAGAACAGATAGCCAGGAGATTACTGGACAGAGGTGCCAAAAACTGCACGGATTATGGCTGCAGTGTTTGTGTTTGGATGTCATTGATTGATGTTGCATGGCCCCAATGCATACTCCTGCCTGAAAGAAGTACAGCCAATGCCTTTGACCTTCAGATTATGCTGAATTTATTCAAATATGCATTGTAAAATGCAGACCTTATGTTTTAGCATTCATTGATGGGAAAAGACAAGTCAATATGGAAGCACCAAAGTTCCAGGACATAGTCCTTCTACAGGTTAGCCCCTCGCTGCTTACAGTCACTCAGCAGGTTTGCAGGAGTGGGTAACATCAGTACTACTGTCAGGAATACAAGAATGTGGTGTCACCAAGAAGCAGTGGCCCAATTACACATCTAGTTTGCACTGTGACTGATCACTAACACTTAGTTACCTGCTGCTGTCAGTCTTCACTCTCCTGCTGTCAGTGCTCACTCTCCTGCTGCTGTCAGTGTTCACTCTCCTGCTGCTGTCAGTGTTCACTCTCCTGCTGCTGTCAGTCTTCACTCTCCTGCTGTCAGTGTTTACTTCCCTGCTGCTGTCAGTATTCACTCTCCTGCTGTCAGTGCTTTTTTTGTTTTAATCTTGATGATTATGGCTTACAGCTCATGAAAATCCAGTATCCCACAATACTAGAATATTACGCAAGGAAGGATTTATAATACAGAAATGTCGACCTTCTGAAAAGTATGTTCATTTATGCACTCAATACTTGGTTGGGCAATCATGAGGAAGACTGCTGACTTGACAGTTCTCTAGAAGACACTCATTGAAACCCTCCACAAGGAGGATAAGCCACAGAAGGTCATTGCTGAAAGGGCAGGCTGTCTGCAGAGTGCTGTATCAAAGCATATTCTTGGAGAATGGACTGGAAGGGAAAAGTGGGGTAGGAAAAGAGGCACAAGCAACAGGGATGGCCGCAGCCTTGAGAGGATTGTCAAGCAAAACCGATTCAAGAACTTGGGGGAGCTTCACAAGGAGTGGACTGAGGCTGGAGTCAGTGCATCAAGAGCCACCATGCACAGACATGTCCAGGAAATGGGCTATAAGTGTTGCATTTCTAGTGTCAAGCCACTCCTGAACCAGAGACAACGTCGGAAGTGTCTTACCTGGGCAAAGGAGAAAAATAACTGGAGTGTTGCTCAGTGGTCTAAAGTCCTGTTTTCAGATGAAAGTAAATTTTGCATTTCATTTCGAAATCAAGGTCCCAGTGTCTGGAGGCACTTATCATATTTGGATTATATCTAATATACTGGATTTTCATGAGCTGTAAGGCGTCATCACCCAGATTAAAACAAAAAGGCTTGAAATATTCACTTTGTTTAATGAATCTAGAATATATGAAAGTTTAACTTTTTGAATTAAATTTTATTTAATTAAAATGTAATTTTAATTAAATTTTCCACAATATTCACATTTTTGTAGAAGCACCTGTAGTTTCAGGTGTATAAGGTTGAGGAATTTATATAGCAGGCAGTGTTTTCCATGTCATTTAACCAAGGTACAAACACATAGTCAATGTTGGAATATAAAAATAATTTCTGAAAACTGAACAAAATTGTTTTATTTATATGACGCTAGCTAACGTTAATGTTCGATGTCAGCACCCCCCCTAACATTGTACCTAATGTTAGCTAGCCAACATTATTAACCTGAATAACCAGTGCAAACTAGATGCTTAGCATTATTGGAAACCCTGTTACTGTAACAAAGCTAGCTAACTTGTTTTACAACAGGCAAGGTTGGATTTAACGTTTCATCATTTCATGTTTATAAAGTTATCATCCCAGTGTTTCTCTATACGTCCGCTGATGAGCATCTGGTGTTTATTAGCTAACGTTAGTTGCTAACAACGTTTGTGAAGGACATGAGCAATATAATTAGAGGTTCTGGTTTAGATTTTTCCCACCATGTTTCTGGCACTTTGAAACTTATGTTGAGTGTCTCTGTGTTAGCTGCCATTGACTGTGCCAAGCACCTGAGGCCGCCCTGTAAACGGGCTGTAGGACCTGGGTTATCCTCCCTTTTAAGAATCGGAAAAAGGCCTGGGCGGCCACCCGGAAGTATCTTACCGACCTTCGTTTACCAACATTCTGATTTCATATATTTGAATCGATACGTGTGACCTCAGTAGTAGGGTAATATGGAAGGTTTGTTGTCATCCAATGCAAGGCAAAGCCTTGCTCTGAACTGTGTGTATTTCCACAAGGTCAAGTGTTAATATGCTTGTAGAAAATCAGTACACATATTGATTACTAGTAGTATGCATGTATTGACTCGTGAAGGACTGATCTCATTGACCCAAAATTGCTTAAATGGAAGTGCCGTGATGAGCATTACCTAATGGGATACATTTCTGAAGGACAAAGCTTTAAAGAAAGATTGTAGCACTGGCCAGTTGCAGCAACGCTGACTGTAGGACATAATTTCTATTGTACCAGAGAGTTAAAGGACAAAAATATGCTTGAATATTTGGCAGCATAAATAATAGTTACGAGCAAGTAGTGACTAGGAGGTGGGAGTGAATCACAGACTGTTGGCTCTTTCCGGATCTTGCGGTGACTGGGGGCTGCTTTCCTTGGAAGCAGCAGATATGGCTGTCCTGATTCATCCCTGGGCGAAACAGTGGCTAGGGGTGGAGATGGAAGCTAGTACTGGGGCAAAACTGAAACCCTGTCGCCACCCAAGCGTGCAGTATGTGTTTCTGCATTTGTAAACAGGCCCCTCCCTGAGCCAGGCTGGGCTCTTCGCGTTTCTCGCTGAAATCCTGGCGTATTAGTCACACACAGCGACTTGCATACCAGCGCGGCACTCTTGGGAGAATCCGCAGAGCAACCAATCACTGGGCCCCCCTCGGCCCCCGACGTCCTGCTGCCCTGGAATAATCGCTAACAAATTCCTGTTAACCGTTCGTTTCCGTCTGCGGCTATCCCGTATTCTGCTGGGATTCTAGGAGCGGTATTAGACCGGCTCTGGTTCGAGAGTCTGACTCTGACAGATTAAAGTGGAGAGTATCGTGCGTCATGGCTTCGTCTCCTGTGAGTTCAGAGTGCAGAGCGGTTCCTGAAGATCGCCCTGTGGGCATCATTGCAGGTTGCAGAGAAGAAGGCCTGAACATCGTGTGTTTGTGAACCTTCTTGACAAAAGAGGAAGCCACACTCTGGATGTTCCCCATGGATTGATTCAGGCTTTTCTGTCATTTCAGAAAAGGAGGGCTAGCAAAAAAATATATTTTTATATTTTTGTTTAGCCTATATTTATACAGGGTAGGTTACTGGGCGCACATGCTCAGTTACATCAATGTTCCCCCACCAGTAGCCTAGCCTGCATGTCTGATTGTTGGTGGAAACCAGAGTAACCAGGAGGAAAACCCACACAGGCACGGGGAGAACCTTCAAACCCGGTCAGTTTGAACCCCCAGGGCATTCAGGCGACAGTGCTATGTAGCGGTAGTCAAATGGTTTGGTTCAATTTCTTCTCTTATCTCTGCATTTTCCCACATTCACACCATGTAACCTTGCTGATATCTCACATTTTGACCTGCATGTTCAACAGCAGCTTTGGTAAGGCTTTGTTTTACAGCCAGTTAATTACCCTTTACTGTCTTTACTGTAAACAGCTACTTGTTTTATTATTAGGTAACTATTATTATTATTATTATTATTATTATTATTATTATTATTTTCTCTACCTTTATTTAATGAGGTGAAAGTCTCATTGAGATTAAAAATGTCTTTTACAAGAGAGACCCAGCCAAGGGGCATCATAAAACAAATAAATATGGAAGTTGCACACAAATAACAAAACATGTACCACAGCTTATGCAGTTAAAAAGGCTACTTTGATTCCAGCGGTAAATACTATGAAACCATATCTAAGTAATATGTAAGTATGTTTTGCAACCCGCTTCATCGTACTTTCATCTGAAAATACTTGCCTAATACCTGGTATTTACCCTATAAGTGTTGCTGCAGCTTTTTGCTAAACGCATGGCTCGAGATGAACGTTGATCTGCTGGCCGTTCGGGGTGGTTTGTGTCAGCTCACAGACCATGAGGATTGTCTTTGTTCTGACGGAGACGTGCGTGTCAGGAGGAAAAAAGGCGTTCGGTCTCCGGTGACTGCACGAGTCACGCCGAGGCGGAATCCCGCCTCTGCTCCGGTTCCGCAGAGGAGCGCGCGCGAACGGCCCGCGGGGACATTCTGGCGCATCGCTATGGCGACGGTGCGGGGTGCGTAGAGCCAGATGGAACCCGGAGCCGCAGTGATCTCGCGGTGCAGTGTCCTGCTGTACAAGCAGAAGGCCACCGCTAAAGGTCCAACGTGGCTGTGCTTATTCCACAGTGACTCATAGTCATGGGAACTGTTGCCTTGCCAACTCGATCAGCCCCTCGGTGGGGGCTGGGCCTCCTGTAAAGCAGAGTTGTTTCACGAGGTGCCTGTGTCAGGTGGCACCGTCGTTTGAGTGGAGCCGGCCGCGGTTCGTTATTTCACCGGAGACATCCGACTGGAACGACGGTGCCTCTCGCTCGCGCTGTGTGTGTCCTGTTTACACTCATGCTCTACGCCTGCTGTTTTCACACCCACACGCACACTCATGCTCACACACTGGCAGTCTCGCTCCCCTGTTTCTTACCACTCTCATGGGCTGTACTGTTGCTTATTATGCAAACATGACGCTTTAAAGCCCTACATTATAACAACAGACCCTCTTTTGGGATCACAGGCATTGGAGGGTATATCACAAAGCAGGATTACTGAGTTAGCTGGATAAGCTCACCAAATAATTCACGAAACCCTTCCAAATCTGGGACCAGGACTGAAGTAAAAAGAGCTGTTCCAAGTTTTTCCCAGGGCGGTTATCCAGCCAACTCAGTAATCCTGTTTTGTGATCGGCATGTTGGCTGGAATCTCTGTCCCTGGGGTCTGATGAATTCCACTTTAATAACAGCAGGCCCCGGGCTGCTTCCCTCCTGCTATCAATAAAACCCAATATCTCAAACATGCACAGCCCTGCGGACTGTTTTGTTCATGACCCGTTTCATAGGTGCGATGGTGCTGAGGAAGCCCAGCAACCTAATCCCTAGTCAGACCGCGTGCCGCCTACGCCGCAACGGACGTCGCCGTAAGTCCAGCATGGGGAAATAGGGCACACAACGCCGCTGGGAGCTCTGTGTGACGATATGGCCATTACACTGCAAAATGGACGCCCAGAGGGGCGGAGCCTGATGATTGGCAGCTCAGCCGAGGCAGAGGTTGCGGTGCTGGCCAGGAGCGGCAACCATGACATCATATCTGTGGTAGCCGGTCGATGAAGGAAAGGGGACTCTTGAATATTTGAATACTAGCTGAAATAGTTACCAGGATTTATGTGCTGGCATGTATTTATGTCTCTGTATAACACTGTGACAAGCCCGGAAGAGTCATTCGCGATGGAAGTGTTTTAACGAATGACTAAAACCACTTTGTTTTCTTCAGTGAATTAACATCCACCAGCCTGGTCCCAGAACTGAACTGGAATGAGGTGGTTGAATCTGGGCTCCTGTTCTGTCAGGCGTTGGCTTTTGGTGAATGTTCCTGGGGGTGTGGAGAGGTCCGTTTATGTAGCCATGGCAGCGCTGACCTTTCGCTGTGCTGTGTTATTGTTACCTGGGGCTGCGGGCGAGTAAAATGGCTGTGATTGTGCAGTGGGAGAGAAGGCACTGACACGCCACTGGCACGTTCACTGGCACGTTCACTGGCACTCCACTGACACACCACTGACACTCCACTGCCACGTTCACTGATACTCCACTGACACGGCCACTTCTCCGACAGGTCTGTAGAATCCAGTAATATCATCCTGTGATGATGTTTTCCTCTAAGCTTTTGTGTGATTTTGAAAGATGGCGCTCCCTGCCTGCAGAACTGTCCATACTCTGTACCTGCTTTCATCTTTCATCCTGAGGCAGGTCGAAGCGTACAATCTGCACTCTGAATGGGTGACGACCTCTTCCATCATCGCATTTCTCTGGTCGCTTTCCCTGCTCTTGGCAGGTAACCACATACTTCCTGCTGTAAGTGAGGATGCAGCTCCATATGGTCACTCTTTCTACAGTAAATCTGGGTTCTTGTCCACTGTTCAGGGTGTATATCTCTATATTTTTAATCAGTTCATGAAGCCGCATGTCAGATATAATTCAATTTTATCTCTTGGCCAATGAATATGAAAGTAATACTCCGCCTGAGCTTTGAACTTGCAGTATTCTGCCAACAAGGCTAGTCACATGTCCACTCTTGGCACTGTCATGGTTTCACCAAGGATAGCGACTACACAAATAAAATGCCTCTACAGGTATATGCCGTACAGGCTACACTGTATGCCACTGTATGTCACGCTGCTGTTCTGTATGACTTATACAGGCTGTTGTCCTGTATGACTCTGTACTGTCAGGCTGTTGTACCCAGCATGCTTTGGTACTGTCAGGCAGTTGTCATGTATGCCTCTGCAATGTCAGGCTGTTGTCCTGTATGCCTCTCTACTGTCAGGCTGTTGTCCTGTATGACTCTGTACTGTCAGGCTGTTGTCCTGTATGTCTCTGTACTGTCAGGCTGTTGTCCTGTATGTCTCTGTACTGTCAGGCTGTTGTCCTGTATGCCTCTGTACTGTCAGGCTGTTGTCTTATACATGTATGTGTTTGGCACACAGGGTTTCTCAGTATTGTCAGGCTGTTTTCATGCTGCTCTGTACTTCTAATGGTTTGATGTAATAAACATCAAGCTGCTGCAATTTAATATTCCATGAAATTAATATACATATTTGTAATTAATATTTTGGATCATAAAAGGTTTTATAATTAGAAAATATATGCAGTCCCACGCGGGTTAAGCCTTAAAACAAAGTAATAAAATAAATAAGTACATCTGAATTCAAATTAAATAATCTAAGCTCTGTCTAAACCATTTTCGTTGTAACGTTTGAACTCTTTGTAATGCTATCATGTACAGGTATATTAGCTGTAGGAGCAGCACTGACAGAGAACAGGAATATTAGCATTTAGTGCAGCACTGACAGAGAACAGGAATATTAGCATTTAGTGCAGCACTGACAGAGAACAGGAATATTAGCGGTAAGAGCAGCACTGACAGAGAACAGGAATATTAGCATTTAGTGCAGCACTGACAGAGAACAGGAATATTAGCATTTAGTGCAGCACTGACAGAGAACAGGAATATTAGCATTTAGTGTAGCACTGACAGAGAACAGGAATATTAGCATTTAGTGCAGCACTGACAGAGAACAGGAATATTAGCATTTAGTGCAGCACTGACAGAACAGGAATATTAGCATTTAGTGTAGCACTGACAGAGAACAGGAATATTAGCATTTAGTGCAGCACTGACAGAGAACAGGAATATTAGCGGTGAGAGCAGCACTGACAGAGAACAGCGGTAAGAGTGGCGCTGACAGAGTAGGGCCGTGTGTTATCGCTGCAGTTTGCTGGACCCGGTTCAGCGGGTCAGATGGGCCAGTCAACGACTGAGCCAGGTCCTGATTCTACTTCCTCCCCCACCTCAGCCCCCCCGCCGTCTCTGAACCTGCCACTCTGCGCTTCGTGTTTCGCAGCGCACGGCAGATTTATCGCCCCTATTGCGAGTGACAAAAGCACACTTGATTGGTTTATTGGTGGGTGTGGACATGAGCTCACTACCGTGGGTTGTGTATTTCACTCAACATGAGGTGCAAATGGCAGCTGTTCTAATTGGCTCAGGAGAGTTGCTGTTAAGCGAATACATTATGATGTAATGGCAGACGACCTGGGGCTTGTCCTTGCAGGCGCAGATCTGCCCGGTCCCCAATGGCTTCCCTGCTGCACACATCAGTCCTGCAAGAGGCTTAAACCCACACTAATGCTGATTCAGACGTCATTAGGGATAAACCAAATGGACCATGAACCTCCATTTACCCAGTTTTAAAAAATATAGATGAAATATTCATAAGGGCCCATTTTTAATGCATATCTTGAGTTGCTGTGTTTTGGTACAGCTCCATCTGACCCTGTCAGTGAGGATATACAGGAGGTGGGTCTGTGCCCTGTGTATGTGTGTGTGTGTGTGTGTGTGTGCCTGTTTGTGTGTGTGTGCAACCTATGCTGTACAAGTATACACTTAGTGAGCACTTTATTTGGTAGACCTGTTCACCAGCTTGTTAATGTAAATATTTAATCAGCCAATTATGTGGCTGCAACTAAATGCATAAAAGCATGTAGACATTGGTTTTTCAGACCAAATGTCAGAATGGGGAAAAATTTTGATTTTGACCGTGGAATGATTGTTGCTGCCAGACAGGGTGGTTTGAGTATCTCAGCTGATCAAAAGTCTTTGCACAAAAAGAGTTTGCAGAGAATGCTGCGAAAAACAAAAAACATCCAGCAAGCAGCAGTTCTGTGGTCAGAAACACCTTATAAATGAAAGAGGTCAGAGGAGAAGAGCCAGACTGGTCAAAGCTGACAGGAAGGTGGCAGTAACGCAAATAACCACACTTTACAGCAGTAGTATGCAGAAGAGCATCTCAGAAGACACAAACGCGTCAAACCTCTCAGTGGATAGGCTACAACAGCAGAAGAGTTTATAAAAATAGGTCTAATAAATACCTAATGAAGTGCTCACTGTGTGTATATGCTCTGCCTGTTCCTGGGTGCCGCACACAATGCAAATCACGCAACCTATGTTGACGACGCAGTAGTATAAAACAGCCGTTAGGGTTATGGTTAGAGTTGGAGCATTGAGCTGCACTGTTGGCCTGTTTGGATGTGTGATGCGTTTCTGCAGTACAGAACTGCCTTGTGTTGGAGTGATGGAGTCTCTTCAGGCCTGCAGTAAGCAAGAAAGAGAGAGAGACTGTTGCTGGAATGCAATGTGTTTGAGAGGAGAGAGAGAGGAGGGAGAGAGCGAGGGGGGAGTGAGAGGAGAAAGAGAGGGGTGGGGGAGGGAGAGAGAGAGAGAACAGAGCTGGAGAGATTCCTGCTGACAGCCTGGCGGAGGAATCGTGACTCGTCCCGCCGTTTGGAGCCGCTGCAGGCGTGTTGCACAGAACACGCGTGATGCTGTCAGAGACACGGGGCGTTGGCGTCGCTCTCCACACCTCTGCCAGCGCTGGCCCCGACGATACTCCCCCAAAACACCAGGGCGCCGTTCTCTGGCCGGCAGACTGACCGTGACGTGGGCAAGGTCAAAGGGCACATCGGCACTCTGCCGCGCGGGTGCGCGTTTGCACGTCACCGTGGCGACCTGGAGCTGCTCTACCGTGATGTCACATTCTGAAGCTCACTCTGGCTTCACTGAGGATTAGCCCGACTGAGGTATCGCTAACACCCTGAGGGTCTCTTCTGCAGAACTTTGGAGAAGGAAAGAAGCACTGTGTTTCTCCATTATGTTTCTCCTCCAAACTAGTGCTGCACAGTGTATATTGTTGTTTGTTTAGTGTAGTAAGAATCACCGGCACCATTTTGTCTTTCTTTTTTTTTTTTTTTATTGTACCTGATGCTGTAGTAAACTACCAAGCACTAGAGGCCATGTGATATGCTTCTTGGAACAAACATCACTGATGTCTATTGGTGTTGATAAGACAGCCAATGTGCAGCAAGGTTGTACAGCTTCTGTGTGATCATGCGATTTGTTTCTTTTCAATGACATGGAGGCTGCAAGGCCTTGGTGCTGATTGGCTGTCTTATCAATATATACAGATATCGGTGTGACTTTTTCTGGAAGCATTTCACATGACCTGTTTATGGTGGTGTTTGGTTTGGTGGTGTACTCCCACATCAGGTGAGAATTAGGCCAACGATCGCCTTCACATGGCATAGTGGTGGTTATTCTTATTAGAAAAAGACAGTGATTCGTGTATCGTGCAGCCCTCCTCCAAACTGCAGTAGCTCTCAGGTCAACAGTTTCATATTCTGCAGCTGAGTCAGAGCTTTGAGGCTCGATTGCCCCAGATACAGAAATATCCAGCATTCAGAGCAGCTGCAGAATATTCCGGCGTATTTCTACTTGGTGGCCAGCGCGGTTACCCCACCAGCAGACTGTCTGTCCCACTTCCCCCCTGAACCTCAACTCCAGAAAACCTCGGCCTAAAGCACTTTGACACTGTTATGAGGTGCATATTGGCAATGTAAAATGCCCAGGTCCTATTCTATGATTTTGTGTAGTTATTCTGTTTTTCGCAGTTGAACTCGAGTTCAGTAGACAACGTGACGTGACAGGGTGATATTATCACAGCAGGCACGGTAATAATAATAGTAGAGTTGAAGTGTCTTCAACTTGCTATTGCACCAGCTATAAGTATCAAATCTTAATTTCAGCCCCACAAATCCACAATCTGCAGTACTCCTACTGAGAGTAATCAATCATTTTTCAAGTGGTCATACTGATTTCTGCAGTGCTAGCAGCCTCAAAAATCCAGGTTAATCTCCGACTTTGAGTCTTTCAGCTAAGCACTTTCAGCTAACTATTTAATGTCAGCTGTCAATCTAGCTGGCTGTGTTCACTACACCCCTTACCACGTAGGGGGGTTGGGAAAGTAGTTCTGGGTAACATAGGAAAATAACACACTGGAGCTGATTCGGAAAAAGGCTGACAAGATAGCAACTGAAAAAATGGAAATAGTGATAAATTATACAATTTTGCATCACTGCCAGCCTGCTACACATGTTCTAACAATCTTTAAGGCCGGTTATTTATTACACTTAACTAAAGATTGCTAGATTGAAATTAGAATGTTCTGTAATAATATTGTCGTGACAACTGAGCCAGTGTTGGGGTCAAAGGTCAATACACTGTACTGTATGGGCAGCGCTGGGCGCAACAACAATGGTGACGATCAAATTGTCAGTCGCTGGAGTATGAACTAAAAGTTGTTGCAACCAACCAGTGGTAACGATCATAAATTGCCTAACTATCCAGCTGTGAATGCGTTGTAGCCTCGTTTAACCCTCAAGCGACCAACTCGGGTCATATATGTCCCCACACATACACTCAGTGAGCACTTTATTAGGTATTTATGAGACTTGTTTTTTAGACTTAAGTCTTCTGCTGTAGCCTATACCACTTAGAGGTTTGAGGTGTTGTGTGTTCAAAGATGTTCTACTTCATAACACTGTTGTAATGTGTGGTTATTTGTGTTACTGCGACCTTCCTGTCAGCTTTGACCAGTCTGGGCCTTCTCCTCAGACCTTACTCATTAAGAAGGCATTTCTGCCCACAGAACTGCTGCTCACTGGATGTTTTTTTGTTTTTTTGCAAACTCGAGAGACTGTTGTATATGAAAATCCCAGGAGATCCGCTGTTGATGAGATACTCAAACCACCCTGTCTGGCACCAGCAATCATTAGCTGTAGAAAACCACGATTCACTCAGCTGTTGGGCCCTTGAGTGGTTAACCCCAATTGCTCCAGTTGGGAATGTCCCCTGCTTAGTCTAATCGACTGTAAGTGAAGCAAATTATTTCATGTATTTAACGCTCTTGGTTTTCTTTTCTCAAAAACAGCAACACTGTCTGAAGCTGCTCACAGCTCAGTAATGACTGCTACTTATTTCCTGCTTAAGGAACTTGTGTCCTAGGATATAACTAACAACATGTTGTTGATGATGATTTTCTTCTGATGGCAATGAAACGGTGACCAGTCTCTTAGTTCCTCCGGTGTAGAAATCTGTTTAATTTCCAACATCACAATATGTCCTCTCTGGGTCTTGTTTCACAGTTTGCGTGCTGGCAGACATCAGGCGAGGAAGAATGTGTAACATCTTAAAATGACGCTCTCACAAGCTTGCTAATGCCAAATATTTATTTCAGTTGCATAAGCAAAAAAAAAGGGAAAGAACAGAAAAACATGACAGCCAAAGTAATTGAGTTACACAGAGTCCCAGTCCTACTAACCACTACACCCTGCAGCTTTGCAGCATAAAACATATATTTATTTTCAGTATAAATATCCTATGTATTGAATAATACATTTGCATATATAGAAGCAAATATATTTAGCAATTCTGCCAATATATTGTCATCTTTACACAATAACACATTCTTCTGGTTATATTCAAATTATAATGCATTTAACTAAACAAATAATCTATGTTTAGTTATATGCATTATATACAACACATTTTTTAAATCAAAATATGATGCATTCCAAATAAGTGTTTAATTTAATAAATGTGTGAACTTCCTGCTATATCTTGATATAATTTGTATGTGTCATAAAATGTTTAATGTGTTATCATTAATCTTCAATTGTACAGAAACTGACGAATGAAAAATGGCACTCTGTGTATGTTGAAATATATTTTTACTGCATAAGGAGTGGCCAGGGCGAGAGAATAGTCATGTAGTAGTCAGTAAGCTAGTCAGGTAGCAATGCAGATTAGTTGCAGTATTGTCCGCTGCCCAGTGTAAAAGTGCATGTTTATGAGCGTAACTGTTCCTGTGCGTATCTTCTCCATTTTGAGCTGACGATGACTGTTCCGCGGTAAACAGTAGCAGAGTGGCTGGTCTGATTCATGCATGATGTTGCCCATCCTATTTTAGACACAGTCGTTTTGACGGTTTGTTTATCTGCACGTTTTCGTCCTTCACACGAGCCGTAAACGTGCCCCAGGTCCGGCATACGAGGACAGTGCAAGATTAGAGACCGGATTACAGGAAATTACAGCCCTCGGGAAATTCAGCCGAAGTGTTTACATTTGGATCTAACGTGTTTATCTAATTATCTATGCACGTGTGCCGCTTTGTACTGGCTAGATTTGTACAGCAGCATTTTAATTAGGAGGCACGCAGATCAGGGCCGACACTCATTAGTGAAACCCAAAGCTTTAGCTTTCAGATGTGTATGTGGGTAATGTGAGAATTTACATTATTATCTTACTCTTTCCAAGATCAATTCATGTGTTGTTTTTCGTTTCAGCAAGCAGAAATGAGTCACCACATCTGTGCGTTTATTTAGGCCTATGCTTCCTGTATCTTGTTTAAAACGGCAGGTTTGGGATTTTGTCAAGAATTGAAATTGCAAAAAGTATTGTTGTTTAGGCAGCAACTTTGAAAGCGATTGAGCTACAGGATTTTAAGGGAGAGAAAAATGCCCTGAACTAGATGGCAACAAATGTGTTTAATAAACATATCTGCTGAAGTTTGTGTGGCTTCCTTTGGCTTTTGCTAAGCAAGTGATTTTTATAACCTTGTTAGCAGACATACAGTTTAATAAAATTTCACTTATGTGGGCACTGATGAATTGGTACATGTAGAAGAATGCCTTTAATGTATCCCTTAATTGCTTTATTTAAAAACATATTAAATATTAAATTCTCCTTGTCAGGAGGCAATAGCTTAATGCAGGTAATTGGTAGCTTGGTTTTTTTCCATAACGGCTGTTGGCCTGAATAGGACAGAATGATGGCTCAGGGAATGTCAAAGGTTCTCTCGACCTCGTTGTAAAGCGGAGGGAAGAATACCCATTTCATTTTATTAATTCCAAAATCGTTGTGGGTGCTCTGTATTGAATAAAGAGAGGTGGGAAAGGTTCCACTGATGAATATTTCAGCGCATTTAAAGGGATGAAATATGACAGGTTCTGTGTTGTGAATGTGGAATGGCTACAGGATGTTCTTATTTAAAACATATTTAAACTGGGTCATTTTCTTGAAGAGTGGCAGTTTGAGTCCTGATAAACAAGGCCGCATTAATTCTGCCCTGTTGGTGTAAACCTGTTGGAGCCTGTCAGTCTGGAGTGAAGACGCCTGATTAGTTATGTAATCCAGTGCAGTGCTCTCTGTGTGCCTTCCTGCAGACAGCGGAGTTTTACATGGCTGAGTGCGTTAGATCACCTGAAAACCTTGATTTCAGACTCCATGAAAGGAGCACGGGGCAGCCAAGGCTAAAGGCCTGGCGTTATCTCCCTTAGTCAGATACAACGGCCCTCTACCTGCGTTCATCGTCAGTGGGCATCTGTGTTCATCTTCCCCCTTTCCTCTGAGCGTCTGTGTTCATCTTCCCCCTTTCCTCTGCATTAGTCACTCCTCACCTGCCGCCCTCCCTGCCCGTTGGGTTTACCGACTCAGAGACCCGTTACCAAGCAACCAAAGGGAACTGCCTAGTGATGTCAGAGAAGTGTTATTTTTAATCAATGAGGGCGAGTTGTCTCTGTTAGTCTTTTTCCCCTCTGTTTTTCTCATTTTTGAGGTTTAATTTTCAGACATACCGTAATGCTCTCACTTCCAGGATGAGTGGCTTAGCCATGTCCTCTCCACACTTTGTTATTTGGAAGCAGGATTTTTCCCAGCTTTGGCCTGCTGCTTAACTGACCCATAACTTCTGGAAATACACTATACACTGATGACATTTGATGTCTAAATGTCACATTCACCTAAAAATGATCCCTAAACACAAACAATTCAGGTGCAGATATCACACCTAGAGTTGGTAGTTGGTCATGATGTGGTCCACCATATGCCATCCTGCAGCACAAATCAAAATGGTCGTATTTGACCTAATAATTTCCCATTTTGTTGTTGTAATAAATAAATGGTTGCCATTTATATAGCACCTTTATCCATACATTACATTATTTTGTATCATTGATTCTCAGTAAATGACACCAGGTTTTAGTTTTTTGTTTTTTTATATAAAAATGACCTTTGTGGGGCAGAAAAGTTTCCAGTGAGATGCGTTAAACTGGGGGGATAGGATGTTCCTAAATTCAATTTGCCATCACTGAAATGTGTAATTATGGAAAAAAGTAGGCAATTAGCCATAGTAGTAGAATACGCATGAATGTGTTGGGATGAATACAGAAATAGACAGTACACAGGTGTCATGGAACATTTAGTTGCTTGGCATTAAAACAAGAACAAGTGAAACACATATTGCCAAATATTCAAAATATACTGTATGGCATTGCAGACTGGCCGTAACTAAGGAAATAATGCATAACTTTTTATGTAGTGAATTGACCTTTAAAAAGGGCTGTCGTAAATTGGCGATTCTCTATAAATGTATGCTGTAGGCCTAGTTAGAAATGTTTTCCTGCTCCTTCACGTTTCTCTGAAGCTGTCTTTCCTTGCTGCATTATCAAGCTGTAACAATCGGAAGGCATCATTAGTCACCAGATTTATAACATGAATGATTCATGGTTTTGTCACCATAGTCCTGCATGACAGCTTCTTAAATCTACTATATAAAGTGTTTACCTGTCACAAACGCAAAATGGCTGCCATTACCATGGGGAGCTTGTCTTCAACCTCTTCTGCTTTTCCATTCTCTACTGGTCATAAGACTGGCTTTTTGACAGAAATACATACAGTACTGTGCAGAAGTCTTAGGCACCCTAGACTTTATTATATATATGTTTATTTTTTGGTTTTTATTAGTATAAAAGAACACATTTGAGATTTCCAAGTATTAATTTTCCAAAATATTTAATTTTACAGAGACATGTACTTAATTAAAGAAAGTAGCATATTACTGTAAGCAATTGACTACTTTTTACATAAAAACTTGATCAAGGCTGTCTGAGTTCAGAAGCAAGGAGCCAACCAAAGTCTGCAGAAGAACTGTGGCAAGTTCTGCAACATGCTTGGAACAACCTCCCTGCTGATTGTCTTATAGAACTGCAGGACAGCGTTGGCTATCTCAGAGAAGTGATGCAGTTTTAACGCCGAATTGAATTCTTCTTGAATGAATGTACAGAATGTTACACTGGTGCCTAAGACTTTTGCACAGTACTGTACATAAGTAAAAAAAAAAAGAAGGAATAGAATGATTCAAATAGTTTCGTTTGCTTGATTTTTTGGGTGTTTATTCTAGCTTAGGTTTACTGGGAAATCGGCAAGGCTGCTTCTTTAAAATTTTCCATGCAAAAGCAATTGGTCTTTCCTGCTGTTGTTAGTCAGTGCTAGCTAATTAAGTTGACATCTGCCTCCTCTGACAGTTGTAGCGTTCTCTCTGGCCTGTAGATTCTGCAGTGTCTGGCAGGGTGATAATTTGACAGGATGTGTGTGTATTTGTAGATGGTATTGCGCCACAGGCACGTACTTCCACCTGTTACAGTATGTCATGGGCGATACACCCACGCGTGTATGGTGTATATGCCACTGTGTGAGTCAGTAAATCTTCATTTAAGGTTGGGTTGATTTTCTGACTAATTTATTAAGATTTCTTTAATTTATTAACTAATTTATTGGGTATGGTTTTGTCTGTATACTAAAAAAATATTGGCATATATTTAAAATGTCAATATATGTTGATCCTTCCTCAAATATATTTTACTTCAATTATGTGATTTTTTTATATTTTTCATATATTGTAAAGTACATTTCACATATACACTTTTTCATGTGGGAATGGTAGGAAACGTATAAAGCTAGTCCCTTAATATCATGGAAGAGTAGCTTGGTGCCATTATGACCAGGAGATTCTTACCGGATTAATTTGTTTTGTCTTTTTGTCCGTGGTGGTTTGCCTGTAAAACGGCATTGTGGGAAGGAAAGTGAGCCATTAATTGAGCACCATCAAATTTTAATTTATTTCCCTTTCTGGGCCAGTACATATTTCCCTCCACAGCATGCAAAGCGCTGGAGTAGGAGACTCAGGATCACCGGATTTGCATCATTAAATTTGAAGATATTTGTATGTAGGGCCTGGGCCGGAGACTGGAGTTACCATAATAACACAAACACACTGAGCCCTCTGATCTGCAGATTCCATTTATAAGCATGGTGGTGACCGGCACTGAATGCACTGCTTTTACCATTAATGCACAATTTGTTGCAGTGATAATAATACTACTGATTATAATATTATTACATTATTATTATTATTATTATTATTATTAGTAGTAGTAGTAGTAGTAGCATTATTACTGCAAATAGATGCTCTTATCCAGACTCCACTGGCAGACACTCTTATGCAGATCGGCTTACAATGAGAATACAAGTGCATTAGTTAAGAGCAACACTACCCCTAGGATCAATTGTAAACTTGTTACACCAGTTAGGGTTTTCACATTTGTGGTGAGTATTTACCTGTTAGCTTGAGGGTTACTGTTGTTCTAAACCCTGATATATAATGGTAATGTAATGTAGTAGATCTAGTAGCAGTAGCAGCAATAGTAGGAGTAGTAACAGTAGTAGTAGTAGCAGTAGTAGTAGGAAGAGTAGTGCAGATTAGTGGTTGGATTAGTAGTTAGTAGTTAGTAATAGTAGTTGTAGTAGCAGTAGTACAGTAATACCCTGCTTGACCAGTTCAGACCAGCTCCATACTCAACACATGACTACATGACAGGGGTGCGTACAGGGGTACATGACTACATGACAGGGGCACATGCAGGGGTACATGGCTCCGGAGTGGCAGCAGGGTTTCAGTTAGGGTTTGCCTTAAAGACAAGCTGAAATGGAAGTCAGAGCAACACTAGCTTTCTTGATATGACATATACACGAGTGAAACAGGATTTTTGAAGGCCGGGGAGTGGATTTTACTCATGTCGAATCGTGGAAGAATGCACTCCGCTGCATGAAAGAATGAAAAAATGCTTTGTTAATGAGAGAGGTCCATGGAGACTGGCCAGACTGGTTGAAGCTGAGAGGAGGGTGACAGTAACGCAAATAACTACACATTACAACAGTGGTGCGTAGAAGAGCATCTCTGAACACACATCGCATTAAACCTCTTAAGTGGATTGGCGACAGCAGTAGAAGACCAATAAGTCTAAAAAAATAAGTCTAATAAATACCTAATGAAGTGCTCACTTAGTGGACACGGTGAAGTATTCAGTGCTAAGTCAACTCTTACAGAGAGTGTGCAGTATGGTCCCTATGTGACTCACATGCACTCTGTTGAATTAACACTGCACATTTTACTCTGTACCTTTCCTCAAATTAGTGCTACCAGATTGATTTAGGAAAGAAAGCACATTTTCCGAAATTTTTTAAAGCAATCACAAAGTAAAAAAAATTGATGGAAGGACAGCTAGATTAATTGCATTACCTGCATGTGGGCCAGCATCTGCCATTGCAGTGTTTTAATATCCCGGAGCAGGTAGGAATGGATTCGTACTCATATCTGGAAGAGCACCATGATTCTGCAGCACATGGCAGTAATTAAATTAAGCTAACCTAAATTGCCTTTTATCTTTATCAAAAAACCTTCCTTGTCGAAATGCTCAAATGAACTGTAATGTATTATTGAGCTTGGAAAAGGGGTTCCTGTTTGCATTTTTAATAATTGCAGCATTAGGCTAGCACAATGTTTTTCTGTTGTGCCAAACATCTTGCAACACAGAATAAAAATGAAAGGCAGCTCAGATATTGTCCCTTTATCACGGAGTACCCAGCTAACACAGAATGTTCTCGCACCGTTACTGGAATGTTTTGTCAAAGTTATAACATTGTGACTACATGGCAGCAGCATTATGAGAAAGTTTTGCTGCATTTCTGCGATGCCTTTCAGACCCAGCCTGTTACAATCTTTCAAACATGTTTCTGAAGGAGGCAGTTCAGTTCTGGTTGTGTTTAATGATGTTTAAGCCCTGTATCTGGCTCGCTGCCTTGGGTGTCAGTTGGAAACCCTGCTGAAAAAAACAGCTCAAGCTAAGTTTTGAAACAGCTGGCGGCTGGTTGAGACCAGTTCAGACCAGCTCCCAGCTTGACATGGTTTGACCAGCTCAAGCTATGTTTGGAAACCAGCTCAAACAGGCTACCAGTACTGGCTAGTTGACGCCCTCATATCCAGCTAGACCAGCAGCTTAATGATTAGCTTGGCCATGCTGGTTGACCAGCTCAAACGCAGCTAAACCAGTGTTATGACCAGCTTGACCAGTTAGATTTTCAAGCTGGAATAGCTGGTATAGCTGGATTTTGCAGCGGGTAAGCCATTACATATTGTCCTGATGAAGGACAGTGAGGGGGAGGGTAGATTGGCAAAGAAATTCAACCCTGGAAAAGTGCTTTGTTGCACCTATGATTTAAAAACAAAAAACAAAACAAAAAAAAACACATTCCCAGCCTTATTTAAACTTATTTTGAGTTTTATACCCCTTTCACGTACACAGTGTGTGGGTTCAACTCTATCCAGTTTATCTTGACACATTCTTTTTTGAACCCCACGCACCTGTGGTGACTCCCCACTCAATTGCATTGCTGGTCTACCCCCTGTGTAGAATTTTTAAAGTATTTTGTTGGCAATACAAATTGGTTATAAATCACCTTAGTGACTTTGCACTTCCAACAGACCTCTTCCCTGAAGGAAACGGAGCGTGCTTGGAAAGAGCTAAAAACATACCTGGATATTTCAGCACTTCTTAATGCTGCAAGTGGGAAAATATAGTAATTACTGCCATCAAGTACTTGAAAATATTGCACTGTGAATACATATATTTATTGTATCATTATATGTCATTTTTTAAAATACACATATTTGGAATATATTATAGTAGATTCTGTTTCCAGAGGGGTTCATATTGAAATATTTGAGGAGACTTTTATATTCTCTCAGACCTGCAGTGTGTGTAAGTTACTGTGGAAATAATGTCATTATAAGGGATAATTATCCGTTTTCTGTTTCGGGGCTCAGCCCTGTGTGGCCTTTGGGTACTGCTGTGTTTTCTGCTTGCTGAAGTGTTAATTGAAAAGCAGGAGATTACATGTAATGCTGACTAGCAGGAGATAATCATTTAAGTGTTACCAGAGTGGCCTCTTGGGGCAGCGATGGGTTTTGGGCCCAGGAGCGAACCCCCCCGCCCGCAGTGAAAGACATCTGCGTCTACACAAAACATTCAATTTACCCTGTGACCACCCACCCACCCTGTACAGCAACACAGGTCTGTAACCATGGAGATTGCTGACCCAAACCATTCAGCACCTTAGTGCCAGTCTGTAACCATGGAGACCACCGACCCGCATTACACAGCATCTTAGTGCTGGTCTGTAACCATGGAGACCACCGACCCACACCATACACTGCCTTAGTGTTTGTAACCATGGAGACCATCCACCCACCCACACCAGAAGCTCCTTAGTGCTGGTCTGTAACCATGGAGACCTTTCATCACCAGATCTCTATCTGATTAAACAATGGTATACCGCTATTCTAGAATGGAAATTTTGCAGATGTCTGAAATTCATCTTTATTTGTACTGCAGAATGAGAAAATACACTTGCACGGCTCTCCTATTTGTACTGCATGAATACAAGTGAATTTCAGACTTCAGAGAGATTTTCGGACTTTTCTAGAAATTCCTCATTACATTACATTACATTACAAGGCATTTAGGCTAATCATGGTGGTGAGTTAGGGACGGAATGGTGTAGCCTGAAGAGATGAGTCTTCAGTCTGCGCTTGAAAGAGGTCAGAGACTCTGCCGTTCTGACATCCACCGGGAGGTCATTCCACCACCGTGGGACCAGGACAGATAGCAGTCGTGAGCGAGAAGTGCAGGTGTGGTGAGGGGGACGTGCCAGATGGCACGAAGTGGCAGAATGGAGGGGTCTTGCTGGTGTATAGGTCTTGATAAGTGATTGAATATATACAGGGGCTGATCCCTTAACTGCCTGGTACGCGAGCACCAAAGTTTTAAATTGGATGCAAGCCATTACAGGCAGCCAGTGGAGGTTGCTGAGCAGGGGGGTGACGTGAATGTCTGGGAACACTGAATACCAGACGGGCTGCAGCATTCTGGATCAGTTGATGAATTGGCTATAGAATTTTTTTACTCCGAGATCTGTTGATGACAGATCTCCATGATTCATTTTTGCAGACCTTAGTCTGAAGCGATTCCAGTGCTTGACTCAATGTTGATAAAGTTGGTTTCAGCCAAGATAATCATGGTTCTCTGAGTGAAGAGACTATCTCTCCAACGTACATGTTCCATATGTACGGGGAAAGATGGTCCACTCGGCCCCTTCAGGTGGATCACCTTTAAGACACGCCAGCTGTGCCAGCCCTAGTGCTCTATAAAGTGCCTGAGTTGGCAGTTGGTATCGCTGAACATTTGACCCACTCTGGCTCTGAGTGGCCTTCGGCGGGAGAGACAGTCCCATCCCTCAGAGATCCATGGTGACGCCCGCGACCGGAATGCTCTCTTTCGTATCGAGACTCATACTGATCTCTCCACCGTACAGATTCCATTTTTAAATGAAACGTGTACATAAAACTTAACGGTGGGCTTGGGCGGTCGATTCTGGAAGCCGTCACAAGTTTGTGAAAGATAGGAAGTGGAGTGAAGACCTCTTCAAAGGTGTGTGTCAACAGAACGTTCAACCAGTAGAGAAGACTAGGAGAGGGAAGTCAAAAGTTGTAGACAGAGAGGCATGGAGAGATTAGATGGTACAGACCGGATTGCTGGTCGGTAGATGTCTCATTGTCTCAATGGCAGAATGATGAAGATACATCCTCAGGCCCCAACAGAAACCGTGGATTTGATTGGCAGAGACACTGGATGTTATCCCAGTCTGATAAAGGGCTGTGTTTTCAGCCTATTGATAACAGCATGCGGTGTGACTATTGGATGCCATGAATAATGCACACACCGCATTTGTATCTCAGTGTCTTAGCGCGCACTGTGCATTTGTATCCGGTTATTTTAGAACATCCTGCATTAGCATCTGGGTATTTTGCAAAACTGTGTCTTTGTATCTGGGTGTTTTCCAAAAACGCTGTGCATTTTTAGAGTGTGTTTGCATCGCAGACACCTGCGCCCATTCTTCTATCCGTTTGCACTCCTGAACGTTTAGGAATGAACCAGACTTTAGAACGGCCGAGCACAGCAGCGGACCGCCAAAGCTTTAAACCCGCTGGTGAGACGCGGGGCGGAAGTGGGGGTGCTCTGAAGCAGTCTCTTCCCGTCAGCAGCCCATTAGCGCGGGCAGTCGGCCGTGACAGTCCGTCCTAACCTAATCGCTCGGACGGCTTCATTAAATCCCGCCTATTAAGCCAATTCTCCCCGCGCCACTGCGAGTTCGGGTGGTGCCGGCACCTTCCGGGGACAGAGGAGTGGGATGGCGGGCGATGGCATTGCGGGGGAGTCTTCTGGTGCGTAACGCCGGCCGGATTTGGTGCAGAACGCCGGCGGGATTTGGCGCAGATGAACATGGATGGGAAGTGGGAATGTTCTTCTTGTTAACTGAACAAATGAGTACAGGGATGGCTTGTAGCGTAGCGGTTAAGGCACATGACTGGGATCCGCAAGGTCGGTGGTTCGATCCCCGGTGTGGCCACAATGAGATCCGCACAGCCGTTGGGCCCTTGAGCAAGGCCCTTAACCCTGTATTGCTCCAGGGGGGATTGTCTCCTGCTTAGTCTAATCAACTGTACATTGCTCTGGATAAGAGCATCTGCCAAATGCCATTAATGTAATGTAATGTAATGAACAAACGCCGTGTCTTATGGGGGCGGCAGTAAGAGCAGTCGTCTGGCAGTCGGAGGGTTGCCGGTTCGATCCCCCCCCCGGTCTGTGTTGAAGTGTCCTTGAGCAAGACACCTAACCCCCAAATGCTCCTGATGAGCTGGTCGGTGCCTTGCATGGCAGCCAATCGCCGTTGGTGTGTGAGTGTGCGTATGAATGGGTGAATGAGAAGCATCAATTGTCCAGCGCTTTGGATAAAGGCGCTATATAAATGCCAACCATTTACCATCTTATAGCATCCGGGGGAAAAAATCCTTCTGTTAATGGAAAGGTGAATGTATGGTAGTCCGATATAAAAAGTATAGTCTCATATAGTCTAATCAACTGTCAAAAGTGATTTTGGATAAAAGCGTCAGCTAAATAAGAAGTTAATTATTACATGATTATTGTCTTAGGGTTTTAAATTAATTTTCCAAAAAATTAGATGTAAGAGTTTTAATTTGGTTTGTATAAAAATCACTTGTGAAAGATGTTGAATGCGTTGATTAGATTTATATCATAGAGCCCTTATGTTGATGCTTAGATCCAGTACTAAGGCTCATTATTTGGACACAATAGTAGCTAATATTCCCTGATGTGTTTCTCACAGGAACAGTTGGCCTGTCTGCAGTCTGATGTAAGTGTGATTGTTGAATGTTTATCCTCATACAGACTGGCCTCTTTCCTTCATTGTATTGTAATGGTGCCATTAATTGTGTCTTGCTCCCCCCCCCCCCCCACTTGCCTTCAGCTAGCTGCCTCCATCTCATTAGTCACTTTAAGTAAAAATAATCTTTCAGCGCCGTGGCATAGTCATACAATTTGCATTTCAATTCCCCCACGGCAAGTTATTTAGAATGGATATATGAGGTTAGCATAACAGGCAAGCAATAAAACTGCTGGAGTGGGGCTGTGTACACGTAAAGCCATGCATGTGAAATGAAAAGATTGATTGCAGAAAATAATAACGTTCAGTGAGCTGTGCTTTCCCAGTGATGTTAATGAGGAGAGCAATGATATGGAGATTAGGGCAGGGGGTTGGCAAGAACACAATTTGGTCATGTGTGATAGGAGAGAAGAGGGCAGTCTCAGTGTGATGTCACAGAGACAGAGATGCTGCTCCACCTGTGTGATGTCATACTCTGAGTCACTGCCAGTTCTGCGTGATGTCACAGAGACGAGAGATCCTGCTCAACCTGTGTGATGTCATACTGGGAGTCACGGCCAGACTCTCGTGATGTCATAGAAGAGGAGTCTTTGCCAGGCTGCTACAGTCTTTGCCAGCCCTGTGTTGTGCCACCAAAACATAGAGACTGCTGTCCACTGGTGTACCTGCTCACACCCCAGATTCACAAAGGAACGTCATCTCACCACCAATAGCATGCAGTGCAGATGTACTAATGACATCATCTGTTTGCTTAGTTGTCCTTATCCAGCAAAACCTTACTTCGCATTCTCATGAATTTCCAGTATTGCATATTAACTGAAGAAGCTAAGATTCTGAATTTTTCTCAAGGGGTCACTGACAGCAACCCACCTGGTCTGAAATTGGCCCACAAAATGTGTTTGTTTTCCTTCTTTAAGAAAAAAATTATCATTGCCCGAAGCAGTAGTGATGCTCTTGGGAGATTTGCCCTTTATCATTGCTTGGCAATCTTGTTTCTGTAACACACTGCATTTTCCCCTTGTGTCTATTCGGCGGAAGAGAGAGGTTGTTTAAGGGATTGGAACTGGGACTCTCATGGTGTGGGGTGCTGAACCCAGACATAAACACACCCCCGGGCATTTGGTAGTGATGCTTTTATTAGCCATTTACCAATTTGAGGTTGTGTTCCTGTTCTCCTGAGGACTGAGCCTAAATCTTCACGACACTTCAGCATCATCATGTGCCATCTCAGGGTTTCCCCATGATATCACAGCTTTGTTTTATGACATCACAGCTTTATCCCACGACATCACAAGGTAGTCCCTTGATGTGCCGTATCAGGATTGCCTCGTGACATCACAGCTTTGTTCTGTGACATCACAGTTTTATCCCACGACATCACAAGGTCGTCCCATGATGTCACCGGGATGTCCTGCATGAGACTTGCTCCATCAGAAGTGGATTGCCACAGTGATTAAAAAGTGAACAAATTCATAGTATTAAAACCACCACAGTCTGTATGTGTCCCTTACAGAAATAGTTCTAAAATTAACAGTGCTTGGGGAACTTGATCTCCTAAATTGTTTGGAGGTTTAAATCCACTGCTTTAAAGTAGGGGGCTTTGCTTGACCTGACTATCTGATAAACGTTGTGTAAATTTAGAAATTTTAATGTGACAGCCTGCCTGTAAATGCAAATGAATTTTGATTGGCTGTCAGTGTTTCTATCGTTTATGCAGCTGTAAAAAAAAATTGCTCTGAAAGAGATCCCAACAATATCATTTGTCACTGTTGTCCTTATAGTGGAGTTATTGTTAAAGCAATATATTTATAGTTAGCAATTAGGGTTGCAGTGGTATCAGTGTTAGGGTTGCAGTGATGCCAGTATTATGGTTGCAGTGATGTCAGTGTTAGGAGTGCAGTGATGTCAGTTTTAGGGCTGCAGTGGTATCTGTGTTAGGGTTGAAGTGGTATCAATGTTAGGATTGCAGTGGAATCAGTGTTAGGATTGCAGACCCAGATCTGTAGGCTCAGCCTGTTTACATTACACTCCCCCCCCCCCCCCCCCCTCCCCTGGGGTTATTGCGCCATACTGTCTTTCTCCTGTGGGACAGAGAGGAGGTCGGTGTCATGACAACAAACATCACATGCAAATTGGGTCGTATCCAGCGTGTTGCATCTGTGGCTCTCTGCCACCGCTCCAGTCCTTTAGTGGTAATTAATGCCACCGATAACTGCAGCCCTGGGCTTGTGCCTTCACTTAGTCAAAAGGAAGGCACACGCTCTGAAATAAAAGCAGGCAGGGGCTGCAGATTCGTGTTTTTATGAAGACTGTTGTATTGGGTTACAGTGCATAAATTTAGCACACCCTTTCCCGGGCGACTTGCTGAAGTGCACGAGTGCGCTCAGTAAGTCTGCAAGAGCTGTAGCTCCTGGCCTGGACTAAGCGTAGCATAAACAAAACCATAAAAGTCTTTAACAAAAGGCATTTTCCTGCAATAAAGCATGTGACTGGGGTGTGATCATTTTATAAATGGATGTGGAGGTGTTTAGACATTAGCAATACTGAACAGCGCACATTGTTAGCCCTTTATTATTATTACATTTTTCAGGAATCACACTGGTTCAGCTGAAACTGTTTGAATATGTAAGTGCATCACTGTTTCACCATCTCTTTCACCCTTTGAAGAGCAGGTTTTTTGGAATGTTTTTTTAAATGTATTTTTCCCCTTAAGTCACGGTTAAGTTCTTCTATCGGCTATACAACACCACTTCCTGAAATCTCCCGTATTCCTTGAAGACGTGACCATGACTCCACCAACCATGTGATATGTGAACCAATTGCAGACGTCTGGAGGCCTGCAAGCTTGTGGGCTGTTCGCGAACTGCTTGTGCTGGGAGCTTGTGTACAAACTCAAAACACTGTTGTTTTCTTTGTCTGGAAAGGTTCCTTTTGAGCATACCGCTGCCTTTAGAGAGAACATTTTCCCTTCCTTTTGGTTCCTTTTCAAAGGCCTTTAGGACTTAGAACTCTTTCCAAAAAAGGAACTGATTTCAAGCTCTGATTATGTGTGCACGGTGATGGCTGTGAGGTGGGCGAGGAGGGAATGAGTGAGAGAGTATCCCAGGGTGCTCTGTTGCTATGAGTCTCACTGCGTTTCTGGTGCACTCTATTAATGAAGCATCTGGGCCTGCCGTCTCACTGCTTCCCACCTCCCACTCTGGGGCCTCCTAGACTCTCACGCAGCACGGCATTCTGGGTAAAATATGCAGCGTGCTGGTCAGACTGGAGACAACCGCCACCCGAAGCATGCATGCATGCACGCACGCAGAAACACACACACACACACACATCCACACATCCACACAAACACACACACACACACACACATCCACACACATCCACACACACACACACGCATGCAGAAACACACACTCTCACACACACGCACGCAGAAACACACTCACACAGAAACACACTCACACACATACACACACACACATACTCACACACGCACGCACGCAGAAACACACACACACACACACATCCACACACACACATACACGCAGAAACACACACACACTCACACACACACGCACGCAGAAACACACACACACAGACAATGTTTCCCTTTCCTCCTGGGTATCAGTCTTTTCTCTGCCACCAGGTGACCCTCTGTTGACCTCTATCTTTCCCGCCTTGCTGTGGTCCAGAATGGTCTCCATTTTGTTGGTTGATGGTATTTAAATGGCCTTGCTAGTGGTTTTGATTGTTGCCGCTTTGTCTGGCTCATGGTGCATAAGTGGACTTCCTGCGGTTCTGAATGCTTAATGCTCTTCTTGTCACTTAATGGGTAGAAAGTGTTGGACAGACCTCAGTCATACCAGTATATGACCTCTGATCTCAGTCATACCAGTATATGACCTCTGATCTCAGTCATACCAGTATATGACCTCTGATCTCAGTCATACCAGTATATCACCTCTGATCTCAGTCATTCCAGTATATCACCTCTGATCTCAGTCATACCAGTATATCACCTCTGATCTCAGTCATGTCAGTATATCAGCTCTGATCTCAGTCATGTCAGTATATCAGCTCTGATCTCAGTCATACCAGTATATCAGCTCTGATCTCAGTCATGTCAGTATATCAGCTCTGATCTCAGTCATACCAGTATATCAGCTCTGATCTCAGTCATGTCAGTATATCAGCTCTGATCTCAGTCATGCCAGTATATCAGCTCTGATGATTTCTGCAAACCTCAGGTGGACAACTACACTCTCTTCTGTCCCCTGCCCATCTCCTGTTTCCCTCTTGATCTGACAGTGTAGATCTCTCTCTGACTGTCAATCTCTGTCTCTGACTTTCTATTTTTCTCTCTCTAGCTGTCTATCTATGTCTCCGCCTCTCTCTCTCTCTCTCTCTCAATCTCTCTCTCTCTCTCTCTCTCTCTCTCTCTCTCTCTCTCTCTCTCTCACACACACACACACACATACACACACATTTCTTTCCAGTTTTTCTTTGTCAGTCAGAACTTTTGATGGAGCTGTCTATTTCACAGTGACGTTTGTGGAATGATAGATGTTCTGTGGGGATAATACAACTGCACCAGGATCAGTGTTTGTAGTATTGACCGGCAGACCTAATGAGACTGTAACTATGGAAGGGTGACGCTCGGGGGGGGTCAGCTGTCCATTAACCCTACCCACAATGCAATGCTAAGCCATTGCCAGCTCACACATGCTCAGTGGTTTTTTTTTTTTTTTTACTTTTGATATCAGATGTAGCTTAACGGATGTGTACCTGGATGTTGGTTCCTGGGTGGAATATCATAGGATTAAATCACAGCTGTACCAATGCTGACTGTGACCAGTACACCCAGTACTGTGGCACATAACTGGCAACATCACACTGGCCCAGTGAGTACGCTATACTTTTTATGGAGAACTTGTGAAATTTCAGTGTACATAACATACCTAGATTAGAAAATGCTTATCTCTGCGTTTTTGCTATGTTGGGCAGCCTGCAGTGTAATGGTAAGTTCAGCAGTCTCCGATAAGATCCGCACAGCTTTTGGGCCCTTGAGCTAGACCCTTATCCCCACATTGCTCCAGGGGGGATTATCGTCTGCTTAGTCTAATCAATTTTAGGTCACTTTGCATAAAAGCGTCAGCTAAATAACATGTAATGTAATGTAAGTATATTCGGGAGCATACTAATGAACACGTGCCGTAGGTCTGAGATGTAGCCTGACGCTGTATCCCGTCAACACAGATGGCTGCAGTAGTGTTGGGACTGCATTTAACTGAATGCGCTTTGTTTGCGTTTATGATGCAGATAAAACTGTTTACAGAATAGCTTTGAAATGGCGTATTATCTCCCAGACTGAATGAGAGTGTAAACTACTACAGGTGTGGGATGATTTATAATAATGAGGTATTGTTTACATACTGCCTGTCGGTACTCAGTAAGCAGTACTCGTAGGCTTAGTAGACGGTACATTTTGAAGTCGATCCTGAAACTGACAGGAAGCCAGTGGAGTACAGCCAGGACAGGAGTATGCTCACATTTCCTGGTCCTGCTGAGAAATCTGGCTGCACTGTTCTGGAGAACCTGCAGCCTCTGGACCCACTTTGCAGGAAGCCCACCGAGTATTGCATTACTGTAGTCAATTACAGTAGTCAATACAACAATTACAGTAGTCAATGCAACAGTTCCTTCCCCCCGCCCCTGGCTGCAGTGTGCATAGAAGCAGCCGGTGATGTTATTGTGCTTAGGAGGTGGGTGCAGTGCCGAGCATAATCTCCCCCATTAGCTGTGGGAATGGAAGCCTGACTGAGAGTGCATCCCATAAGATGGGTCTCCCCAGCATGAAATTTAAAAAAAGCTAATTTTGACTGCATAGTTTAATGTGCGGTTCTCCCAGCCGCTGACCTGTGGAGGATTACAGGTGTGGGAGGGAATTATCCTGAGCTCAGTTCTGATTGTTTTGTTTGATTAGGATATGTTTCACGTCAATAAGGAGCACCTATTGGAGCTGGCTTATTTCGGCCCTGGGCCGTCTAATGTGGCAGAACTACACCTGGCACCGGCCGTCAGTTGGGAACAACATGCATCTGTTCAGAACACAAAAATACTGTATGAACAACAAAAGTGGTAGTAAAAATAATTATGATCAAACTGATGATTTTACCGATTACAGTTTTTTACAATCACTTTGCCGCGCTAATCTTGCAAGTTTGTGCTCAATTTTCTAAACCTTAGACACAAGACTCAAAACGGTAAGCAACGGTAAGAGACAATGAACTGTTGTGCCAAGCTGCAGGTTGGTGCAGAGAGTTGTATGAAGAGTTTTGAAAAAGTGAATTGCTAGCAATTGTAAAAAACTATAATCATAGCAACAAAGTTATTGGTACAAAGTGGGAAAAAAGTCAACAGTGAAGTGAAAGACACTTCTATCAGGACAAACCCCCCACCTCTAAGACGAGAAACAAGGCCACCTCTCTGAAGGAGTACTTGTCGTCTGCCATTCCATTAACCACCTCCACCTCCTCTTCCACCTCCTCTCACTGCTTGATCTTTATTCTCACATGGATCATCTGACTGCTCCATGTTGTCGCTATGTTGTTGCAGATGGACCACATCCTTACTCCTACTCTACCACTACTCCATGATCTAAACATGGAATGTTGTTACGAGTAATCCGTTTCCATAAAACTATGCTTTAGCAGTAACGTTGCAATTATTTATCATTTTGAGTAGTTGGATACATTGGTAGTTAGATGTGTTGTAATTTAATGTGTGTATTTAATTTTGAAATGCTTTGAAAGTTAAGTTGTATCATTGTGAACAAGTGATTTGGTTCAGCAAACAAATGATGAAATGAGCAAACAAAATTGAAAAAAGTGCTTGAGAGTTTTTAAAGAGTTTTGTGTCTACAGTTTTGAAGAAGTTTCTGAAATTAGGGTCAAAGTCAAAACTGTAAGATAATAATGAGACTGACTTTATTATTATTATTATGTCAAGCTCAAGAGATAAATGAATCGTAATCATGAGAAAATAAACTTTTCCTATTTGGGATATTATGACCATAAAAGATAGCATAGCCTCGATAGTATTCCGTCATTTATTGACTCAAATGGTGTTGTTGGTAGTGAAGACCCATATTTATGGATGAAAGTGTGAATTCTGAAGGGAAAGGGGTATTTGGGGCTGATTATTATTATGTCATTTTAGCTCTAAACCTCAGGATCTGGAGTGTTATTTCTGGCCTGTGTAAACAGTTGTGGGGAATTCCAATACACTGTAATTTTAACTCAAGCCTGTTAAACCATGCTTGTATTCATATCTGTACAACAGGTGTGGGAACTATATTTTGTCTCATTAATAACCACCTCTTTTAAACTTTCTAATTAAAACTTTGATCCGAGCGGGGACCCGGGGAAAAGGGTCTGCAACTCCGCAGAAGTGCGGACATGAGCGAAGAGATAAAAATAAAAAATAAGGATCATCTTGACGTGGGTAAGAGACCTCATTCAGCGAGGAAGGTAAAATAGGGCAGGTGGCTCGCTCAGACAGAAACCCCTCCCGTAGGCTTGCTGAGGTGTCGGTGGGTTGTCTCTCGTGGTTGTCCTTGACTCCTGTGCACGTGGTTCGAGTACATGAGCATGCTGGTCATCCTCCTGAACTGTGTGACCCTGGGAATGTTCCAGCCCTGTGAGGACATCAACTGCAAGTCCAAATGGTCCACCGTCCTGCAGGTGAGTGTGTGTCTGTGTGTGTCTGTGCTTGAGTGTGTGTGTGTGTGTGTGTGTAGTGGTAGGGGGTTGGGTTCACCTGTGTCGGTGTAATGGTAGGGGGTTGGGTTCACCTGTGTCTGTGTGTGTAGTTGCGAAGGGGGGATGATTATACCTGTGTATTTTCGGAGGTACACTGACTGTCTACTGTACACTTACTGTTTAGCTTTGGAGATTAATTTGAAAGTTATGTCTTTGACAATTTAAGGTTTTTTAACGCTATCACCATCCATACATAATATAATATTATAGAAGCACAGTGTAATACAGAGAAATACACTCTAAATAGAAATACCATATGCCTCTATGAGCAGTGCACCTGACTGGATTTAGACTGGACTCCCTCAGGTGAATGGGAGAGATTGTGTTGCTGAATGTAACCAACCAGAGCAAATTCCAGCCCTTAAATCTGCTTCCAGCATACACGAGGCTCATTGCAGGTGCCAACGGGACCCAGCAGTGTGTGTGGGTTCTGTAATCAGCGTGTGTGGCTTCTGTAATCAGTGTGTGTGGCTTCTGTAAGCAGTGTGTATGGGTTCTGTAATCCGTGTATGTGGGTTCTGTTATCAGCGTGTGGGTTCTGTAAGCAGTGTTTGTGGGTTCTGTAATCCGTGTATGTGGGTTCTGTAATCTGTGTGTATGGGTTCTGTAATCAGCGTGTGTGGGTTCTGTAATCAGCGTGTGTGGGTTCTGTAATCAGCGTGTGTGGGTTCTGTAATCAGTGTGTGTGGGTTCTGTAAGCAGTGTTTGTGGGTTCTGTAATCACGCTGGCTGCACGGGTTCCTGCTGCTTCGCTGCGATAGCCTCTGGTGAGAGGCTGTTTCTGGAGCTGTTCATGCCCCCCTCGCCCCCCCTCCCCGCCCCGCTCCGCTCACATGCCTGTTTTGGGCGATGGCCCGCGACTGTGGGAAAAATCGGCCGGCTCGGAATGCCATGCCACTGGGATTTGGGAGAGGGAATGATGATGGCAGGAAACGCGTAGGAGGGGATGAAGCAAGTGACCAGCCTGAGTTCACTCTTATGCCTCCCAGGGACACACGCTCTAAACCAGCCTCACTTCCAGTGCCCTGCTTTACTGCTAGGCTGTGTCCTAATCTGCTTACTTGCCTACTGCTGAGTATACTGTTGGGATGAGAAGTTTATAGTCCCTGAGGGACCAAAAACTGCTGGTTTTCCTGCCTCCCTTTACCTCAGTTGCACTAATTACCCGGGAGAAAAGAAAACCAGTGCTGGATTTAGATTTTTGATGAAAACCTTTATACAAGGACGTCCCACTGAGACCAAGGTCTCTTTTTCAGGGGAGCCCTGTTGGCAGTCAGTTACAAAATTTACAAAAAACAAAGCTACAAGTTAATTACAGACACTATCACAAATATTGTATATGGATTTGAGGTCCAGAGTTGATGATCCCTGGTATAGAAGTTGCACACTTATACAGTATACTCAATAGTAGGTATTTTGTCCTAGACACAGCCGAAGTGGAAGGTACATGCAGTGAGCTTCAGCGACAGCACATTCAACAGATCAGTCTTTTCCGAGAAGCCTCTGCAGTCACCATGCCATGGTTGCTCATTCTGTATTTCATGCAAAAACAATGTTCCTGTGTTACTACTTTTGTGTTACCTTCAACACATTTTATGTGAGACTTACTACTTTTGCATGACAACTATACAATATATGTGTTACGAAGGGAGACCGTGTTAAAAGTAGCAGAAAATGTGTTGTCCTTAACTAGATGTGGAGGTGTGTTAAAAAAATGACACATTATGTGTTGTTTTTAACAAATCATCTTTTAGACTGTGTAATAGGCTGGGTAAGACGCGGGAGGTGCTGTTTGATTGTAGCATTGCCACTGCAGCCTGTTTAATGTGGCTCCAGGTGATCCTTTGTGTCTTACTTTGCTCTTTCCACAGGTTTTTGATGACTTCATTTTTGCGTTCTTTGCTGTGGAGATGGTCCTCAAAATGTTGGCGCTAGGGATTTTCGGGTCTAAATGTTACCTGGGCGACCCATGGAACCGGCTGGACTTCTTCATCGTCATGGCCGGGTCAGTACATCTCTCTGACTCTCTTTCACACACACACTCTCACACATGCATAAGTGTATATCCATACGTGCAAACACAGATGCACACACCCACCAATACTCTCACATATAAATCCAGTCCTCCACACAAACACTCATACGTAATTGAATGCATGCACGCATACACTGGATACATACACTCACAAGCCTAAACACACACACAGACACACACAGACACGTACACACATGCGCATGTAAATATGCCCACATGCTTGCAGTCCATTCTTTAAGTGCTCTGGCTCCCTGTAAACTGCCCCAGCGTTATCTGAACACTGGGTTGGAAAAATGAATATTCACATATGGAGTAATATTCACACGATGCATTACATTAGCATTCTTAATAGCGCTCGCGTTAGGCCAACTCTAATGTGAAGTGGAGCCGGCGGTCTCCAGGGAGACGGAGCTGAAGCTCGCCCAGGGAAGTGACCCAGTTTTCCGGCATTTCTCCCTCACAGCAGCAGCTGTAGCCTTTCCCCCGCCTGTCACCCGCTGCACCATCACTCACTCACCAATCAATCAATCAAGCCGCTGCCAATCAGTGCACTGGATTGCGGCATGAAGACGTATGGGAGCTTATGATTTGATGGGAAGGCTAATGGTGCGCCGCGGTGGGCTAACGCGCTCTCTGGAGTCAGCGCTGAGCAGCAGGGCCCGCCTGTTCATGGGAAACAGCCTCAGCAACCTAGACCACACCCAGTTATTGTACAGAATATATTTTACCCCAGTGAGTGAATGAAAATTTATGACAGCAACAGTAATAATGCACTTTCTATCACTTCAATCAAGTCAAAGGGGCACATTGGCCACTTGGGGCAAAAGGGGCAGGTACTCGGGCACCTGGAGTTACCCCCCTCTGCGTGTGCCTGCTTGTGTTCCCCCAGAGGGGGTGAGGGGGACGGCAGGCCCGGCCTGCTCGCCCTGGTGGGGGTGATTTACGGCGAAGCACCGGAACATACCGCAACGTCGCCCTAACTTCAGCAAGTCTGGCGTTTGGTCCATGAGGCTTCCCAGACAGACAGAACACAATGTTCTTTCAGCTTCTGCCATTACATTCACGCTCAGGCCTTCAGTGTTCCCCTCATCCTGAGCGACTCGCTCCGCTTGCATTCCTTCAACATACAAACCGTTTATAGAGCTGCGTGTTTACTCACGCAGTTTGGGTTAAGTACCTGTGCTTGGAGGGTACGGTGGCAATCCCCCAGCTGCTAATCAAACACCTTAAATCAACCTCTCTCTCTCTCTCTCTCTCTCTCTCTCTCTATCACTCTCTCTCTTATTCCCTCTCTTTGTCACTCTGTCACTCTGTCACTCTTTCTCTCATTCCGTCTCTCTCTTACTCCCTCTCTCTCTTTTATTAAAATTTTTTCTTTAATTTTTATCACCCTCGAAGGCTCAGCCATGCTTTAACTTATGTTGATGAAACATTGCGTTCCCGTGGTATTGCTGGGTGTCACACATTACCTTAAAAGCTTATTTTATGTGTTTTTGTGCATGGCGAAACCGAAAGGCTGTTAAAAAGTTTTACACCAAAACCTTTTACTGAAATAAGGTGCAGTTGCACTAAAATATGGTGAAAATACGCATAGGCTACTGCAGTCACCAGTGAAACTGTGTTTGTCTTTTGACAATCATTATAATTTAAACATCAGCTAATAACTTTGGGCAATATGTAGGACTGCTGCTGTTTTAATGAAGGTACAGGACAATTTGCTGGAATACAGAGCCAAAACAACAGAAAAGTCACTTTCTGTACAGTACCATAACACAATTGTCATAATGGATTGCACTGTACATAAAGATGTTGACATGAAATCTTTACGCATTACCTTTTGAGTGTAAATATAAGATTATTATTTTTTTAAAAATTTTACTGCCAAAATAATAAGCAGAGGGAATGGGATCACTCCTTTAAGGGAAGGGAATATCTCAGAAGTGAAATTATATATAAGATGATTATAACTATGATACAGCCTTTATCATAAATAGTACTATGTTTGTCATAATAGCAGCCTTTGAATCTGATGATAATACTGTGTTATGGAGTAGCTAAGTAGACAGATTAAGAGATAGACTTGTTATATTGATAGCATGGAGTGCCATTTATAGTTTTGGAGAGCAGATGTTAACATGTTGCTGTTTTGAAATTCTCTTCAGTAACATGTACTCTCACCAGGGGAAGCCCTGCAGGTTTGTGAAACAGGAAGTGATGTCAGCTGGATTGGCAGTCCTTGCCTTGTGATTGGTTGGACTCATGCTGCGCTGTGCTTCTCTCCAGGATGTTGGAGTACTCGCTGGGAGGCCACAACGCCACATCAGCCATCCGCACCGTTCGTGTGCTCCGCCCCCTCCGCGCCATCAACAGAGTCCCCAGTGAGTGACCGCCATGGCACACACACACACACACACGCACACACACACACACACACACACACACACAGACTACACACTACACACGCACACACACACACACACAGACTACACACTACACACACACACACACACACACACACAGACTACACACTACACACACACACACACGCGCACACACACAGACTACAGACTACACACACACACACACACACACACACACACACACACGCACACACGCGCACACACACACAGACTACAGACTACACACACACACACACACACACTACACAAACACATGCACAGACACACACACTACACACACACACACACACACACACACACAGACTACACACTACACACTACACACACACCACACTACGCACACACACAGACTACACACTACACACACACACACACACACACACAGACTACACACACACTCACACACACTACACACTACACACACACACACACACACACACACCTGCACACACACTACACACTACACACACACATACACACACACCTGCACACACACTACACACTACACGCACACACACACACACGCACACACACAGACTACACACTACACACACACACACACACACACAGACTACACACACACTCACACACACTACACACTACACACACACACACACACACCTGCACACACACTACACACTACACACACACACACACCTGCACACACACGCTACACACTACACACGCACACACACACACAGACTACACACTACACACACACACACACACGCGCACACACACACGCACACACGCACACACACAGACTACACACTACACACACACGCGCGCACACACACACGCACACACTACACACACACACCTGCACACACACACTACACACACGCACGCACACACACACGCACACACAGATTACACACTACACACACACACCTGCACACACACACTACACACTACACACGCACACACTACACACTACACACGCACACACACAGACTACATGGACTACACACACACATACACACACACACAGACTACACACTACACGCACACACCTGCACACACACACTACGCACACACACACACACAGACTACATGCACAGACACACACACATGCACACTTCACACACACACACACACACACAGACACTTCACACACACACACACACACTTCACACACACACACACACACCTCTCCATAGGTCCTGGACACATGATGCTGGACCTGAGGTCTGGGGTTTCTAAAAGGACTGTGAGTGATGTCATTGGAGTCCCTTATAGGACAGGCTCTCACTATGGGCATAGATCAGAGAAGGAGGGGATGGAGAGGGATGGGTGTGGGGGAGGGAGAGAAATGTTTGTCCTTTTCTGGGCAGCTGGGTTGTGTTGGTTGTGCAGTGGTGTGTCCCTGGCACAGACCGTAGTGCTGCAGGCCTGTATTCATATCGCATGGAGGAATGGAGGGTGCGTGGGAATATCACAGCACTCTGCCCCATTGGGCAGGACTCCTGCTAGGCCATTTCTGAAGACCAAATTTAGTTCCTCATGGAGCCGGCCTGCTGTGGCTACAGAAGCAGAAGCTTCTCTGCTTTCAAATTGAGCTGGTCAAGCAGGTCATAAGCTAGTCTAGCTGGGTATGAGCTGGTCAACCAGCATGGCCAAGCTGGTCTAGCTGTGTTTGAGCTGGTCAACCAGCTAGTACTGGTAGCTTTTCTGCGCTACCTGCTGTTTCAAAACGTAGCTTGAGCTGGTCAAACCATATCAAGCTGGGAGCTGGTCTGAACTGCTCAACCAGCTAAACCATATCAAGCTGTGAACTGGTCTGAACTGCTCAACCAGCTAAACCATGTTGAGCTGTGAGCTGGTCTGAACTGTTCAATCAGCTAAACCATAGCAAGCTGTGAGCTGGTCTGAACTGCTCAACCAACTAAACCATGTTGAGCTGTGAGCTGGTCTGAACTGCTCAATCAGCTAAACCATATCAAGCTGGGAGCTGGTCTGAACTGGTCAACCAGCTAAACCATGTCGAGCTAGGAGCTGGTCTGCACTGGTCAACCAGTTCCTGTCAAAATAGAAAATAAAGTCTTGAGCCAGCAAATTAAGAAGGATGGAGTTGGACAGTCAGCATAGAGAGTAAAACATTGTCCGGTCAGCCTCTCAGACCCTTTCACCCAAAAATGTTTCTTTACAAAGCACATTTTGGCCACTACATTTCATTAACGGAAAAGCTGAACTCACTAAACCTTTCCCTGTACATCTAGCTGCGTTTGTTTTGGTGAAAGTTAAGGACAAATGTTTGTTTGCATCCATCATTAAGCCTCAGTACACTCCACAGTAATTTTCTGTTTATAATATTTTACTGTGAAATGGTTACTGTGGAGTCTTGTAAAAGCCAGATCATTTTTAACAGTGTGGGTTTGGCTAAAACACATGTCGCTGTTCTGTTCTGCTTTGTAGAGCGACCTTGACTCTGGTCATTGGTGTAAACTAACCACTGTTTTTTTGGGGTATTTATATGTATATTTATATGTTCAAAAATGTTCTGCAAAACAAATTAGGAACATCGCACTGTGACTGAACTAAATCCAGCTTGGATCATTTTCGTTTTATAAAATAATGCAGTTTTCGGGTTTGAAGTGCCTGTAGAGCTGGATGCCCTTATGATACTGATAATAAAAGTGAGAATAGGGTCTGATTATGGTTTAAGGCAATAATGCTTCTCCGTGTTCCCTGCATTTGGAGTGATGTGTCAGAGGAGTCTGTTTACTGGACCTCAGGAATGGGCCTGGATTTCAGTCCATCTCCTCAGGGCACCTTGGAGCTTTTTTATTCCTGAGAAGAGTCTGTGCTCTGCCTCAGAATAACCCCTCTAATTGGACCTTGAAATTAATTTAAGGTTGTCTGGGAAAGTAAAAAAAGAAAAAAGAAAAAGCGAAGGCGATGATGAGTGTCTGTCTGTGAACCCCAGGGAAAGTGTTTAATTGGCTCCTGCAGCACAGCAGCTCTGTGCCCTGTGTGGGTGTGAGTGCAGCTGAGCTCTGGGGTACTGGGTGGGTTTAAGTGCAGCTGAGCTCTGGGGTACTGGGTTGGTTTAAGTGCAGCTGAGCTTTGGGGTACTGGGTGGGTTTAAGTGCAGCTGAGCTCTGGGGTACTGGGTGGGTTGAAGTGCAACTGAGCACTGGGGTACTGGGTGGGTTTAAGTGCAGCTGAGCTCTGGGGTACTGGGTGGGTTTAAGTGCAGCTGAGCTGTGGGGTACTGGGTGGGTTTAAGTGCAGCTGAGCTCTGGGGTACTGGGTGGGTTTAACTGCAGCTGAGCACTGGGGTACTGGGTGGGCTTAAGTGCAGCTGAGCTCTGGGGTACTGGGTTGGTTTAAGTGCAGCTGAGCTCTGGGGTACTGGGTTGGTTTAAGTGCAGCTGAGCTGTGGGGTACTGGGTGGGTTTAAGTGCAGCTGAGCTCTGGGGTACTGGGTGGGTGTGAGTGCAGCTGAGCTCTGGGGTACTGTGTGGGTTTAAGTGCAGCTGAGCTCTGGGGTACTGTGTGGGTTTAAGTGCAGCTGAGCACTGGGGTACTGTGTGGGTTTAAGTGCAGCTGAGCTCTGGGGTACTGTGTGGGTTTAAGTGCAGCTGAGCACTGGGGTACTGGGTGGGTTTAAGTGCAGCTGAGCTCTGGGGTACTGGGTGGGTGTGAGTGCAGCTCAGCTCTGGGGGACTGGGTGGGGAGTCATGGGCTATGAAGGGCGGTGCCACCCTCTTGGTTTCCGTCCCGGTAAAAGGGAGGCGCCTGCTCTTTAGTGCGCCTCTAGGAAATATTTCCGCCGTTGGCTGGCCTCTGACACACCTTGGTGTTAATGTGATGGGAGTGCTGGGGTCCTGCCAAAGATGGCTGAGCATTGGGTGCTGGTGCAGCTTATTACATCAGCTGGAATGGCCATTTTATGAAGATGAGGAGATGATGTAATTTACCGGGGGTGTGTGACCTACTTCCGCTGGTTCACCGGTTCACTGGTCCTCAGGTTCACGGAGCGGCATTGGCTCAGGCGGTAAGAGCAGTCGTCTGGCAGTCGGAGGGTTGCCGGTTCGATCCTCCGCCCGTGTCAAAGCGTCCCTGAGCAGGACGCCTAACCTAAATGCTCCTGACGAGCTGGTTGGTGCTTTGCATGGCAGCCAATCGCCGTTGGTGTGTGAATGGGTGAATACATTACATTACATTACATTAATGGCATTTGGCAGACACTCTTATCCAGAGCGACGTACAACAAAGTGCAAAGTGCATACCTATAACCAGGGATAAGTGTGCTGAAAGACCCTAGAAGGAAGTACAATTTCAACTGCTACCTGTACAACAAAGATAAGGACCTATTTGATCATCTTTTTTCTTTTTTTTGTACAGCAACACGCAAATGTATGAGTAAATTGTTTACCTAGCCAAATAGAACTAGCAAAGGTATCATCCTAATACACAAGTATATTTTAAAGAAAACAGTTAAGGGTTACAGGGTGGTAGGGAGGGACGGGCATCAATTGTACAGCGCTATAGTGCTGTATAAACGCCAACCATGTACCATTCTTTGTCTGAAATGTCTACTCTTGTTTACCCGTCTTAAAAAAAAATTGTAACCAGCCGGTCAACCTGATTTATGGTGTGTTTTCAACACTTTTAGCTGATCAACCAGCTGTCCACCGGCTGACCATCCCCAATAGGCAGCTAGTCAGCAGTTGTCAACCAGTTTACTCAACCAGCTTTGACCAGCTTTGACCAGCTCCTTAAGACCAGAGAAGGGCTGCTGGGTAGAGGCTCTGTCCCTCCCAGTAAGCGGGCTCTGTGATTGAAGCGTATTTGTTCCTTCAGATTTGCGACAGCAGTTTGAAGCCACACATAAATCACAGCCTCATTACAGGCTCTGGCAGAGACCAGCCTGGCCAGCATCCCAGGCACACTCCTCTGGGGGAATGGCTGCCTATCTTGCTCCTGGTCTTCTGTACTTGGTTGTCTGAAATGGGCATTCTCTCCTTTCCTCTCTTGCCTTCTTTTCCTCCTATCTTCCTCTTCTCCTCCTTTCCTCCTCTGCTCTTCTCTCCTGGCATAGTGCCGGTTTCCTGAAATGGCCATTCCCTCCGTTCCTCTCTTGCCTTCTTCTCCTCTTTTTCTCCTCTCCTCCTCTGTTCCTCTCCTGGCGTTGCCTGCTGGTTTCCCCCATGGTAATTGCCATACACACTTCCTGTTTCACATATCAGCATTTACTGTAGGGCTGAGGCCTGAACTGTTAATCCACTCAGTACGGGAGAGAGTCATTTCAGCTAGTCTGGCTCTGCCTCACTGTGAAAGTCAGTCATTTCAGCTTATGTGGCTCTACCTCGCTGAGTTGTTGGAATATAAAAATAATTTATAAAAATTGAAAGAAATTGTTTTATGCTAGCTTATGTAACGTTACTGTTAGGTGTCTGACGTTGTAGCTAACGTTAGCTAGACAACATCATTAACATAACCTGTGCAAACTCGCTAGCATTATTAGAAACTCTATGACTATAACATTACCACCAAAACTAGCTAGCTAACTAGTTTTACAACAGGCAAGGTCGGATTTGACGTTTCATCTTCGTAAAATCATCCCAAAGCAATACAATTATAAGTTCCGTTGTTTTCTTCTTCTTCCCCCATGTTTCTGAAACTTATGTTGGGCATCTCTGTGTCGCTGTCATTGACTGTGCCAAGCACCTGAGGCCGCCCTGTAAACGGACTGTAGGATCTGGGTTATCCTCCCTTTTAAGAATCGGAAAAATCCCAATCCACTGTGTGCCAGATTACAGTCCCAAACAACACAATTTCAGCATAACTAGCTAACTGTTTCTACACCGCTCTGGTTCAGTCGATCTTTATGTAACGCTACTTAATTCCACGGCTGTGTGGCCAGCCGGAAGTATCTTGCATGCATTCTGATTTCATCTATACATCCGGCTGACAGATTCTTGGGAGATCACAAAAGTAGAATTTTTGGTGTGGTTCTGTCTGTGAGCTGTTGAGTATTCAGGGTTATTTTTAGGAGACTGCGCAGGGCAGACTGTCACCATCAGTCCCACAGGTCACTGCAGAGCCATGCCCGTTTTCCACCTTCCACCTTTCCGCCATTTAAGAGAGACATTTTTAGCCTTATTTGTCACTGTTACTGCTAAAAGCAAAATTTTCAAGCAAATAATCTAAATGTCTGTGCCCTTTCTCGCGTGCATGCACTTGAAAAGCTTGGATCTCACAGTGTTTCGGACAATTCTTGGCTTTGTGCGTAAACTGGAAGATATTTTAGACTATAATCTGGACTGTGGGAAGGGCTTTAGGGTGTGAACACCGCTATATTGTCAGTTAAAACCCATTGTTTAATAATACTTTTCAGTAGGCCCAGAATGTGTGAGCAAAACAGTTTCTGAAAGCCCATTGACCCGATATCCTCCAGGGATACAAACAAGATTTCTTCAGTTGCCCTTTTCCTCAGCTCTCAGGACAGCGGCAGTGCTGGGTTTGAGGAGATGTAGTGATGGACACGCAGCACACTTAGATTGTGTTAATGTTCCTGTTTTAGCGGTCAGGTTATCTTGAGCGCTGTATGTTCTCACAGTCCATTAACCCCACACGCTCAAACCCCCAGAGACCTGCAGCACCCTTTCAGAAAGCAGTATTTTATCCAAACATGGTAAATCCCAATGAATGTCAAAATATTTGGTGTGGGCTCATTACGAAAGTGTACCTTTGAAATAAGAAGACAATTTGCTTAGATTATTTATTTTTTGCTTTCAAGTGAATTTGTACTGTATCTGCAGTCATCTATGATACTGAAAAGTTAAAACCGCAATGGTTCTTTCCAGAAATTCTCCAGTCCTATTTTAGCTGCCATTTACCATATGGCCTAACTCGACCCCAAACTCATAAAGAAATGATAGTGCTCATCGTTATTCTTATTTTATAAATGTCTCCTTTTGCTTAAGCATGCTCATGATTAACAGTTTAACCATGCGCGCCGTCTCACAAAGGAGAATAAAACATATTTAAATGAAGTCATAATTTTAAGATGTCCTACAAAGTGCTGTCTTGTCCGGCTTAGCCAATGCGTTCTTCTGCATGTGAGTGTGATTTACCTGACAATTTCAGCGAATTAACATTTCTCTCCACGCGTCCACATTCCTGGTCCCTCCTGGACCGAGCGTGCATCTTCAGGGAGCCATTTGCAATGCATGAGATAGGAGCCTACTGTGGTACATAAGCAATAACACATTTCCTGGGAAACGCTGCCTTTAGCTCTCATTAGGTGTAATGAACTGTTCTCTCTTATGGTGGCATTTTTTCATAAGACAAACGGTGCAGGCTCACACAGAGTGTGGGAGAGGAATGGGGATGCATTTTGTTGCAGCCATTAATATTAACCACAGTGAAGAGGCAGACGACAGTTTGTATTCCCCCTCATTTGACGCGGACGGTTCAGCTGTACTGAGATCAGTGTTGGGAGCTGCCTACAGCGGATAGTGACAGAAATGCATTGAACAGCCTGGGATCTGTGATTTCCCCCTTTTCTGTAGCTGCCTTTAAGAGCCTGTGGCAGTGTTTCAGTCCAGTTCATTTAGCACCGAGATCACGCTCTGGATATTCTCTCAAATGCTGTCATGTCTGTAATAAGGCTTCCCCCTACATCGGTGTTTCCAGCACCTGTGTGTGTGTTTGTGTTTAAAAGATGAGAGGCACAGCTGTGTTATGTATGTATGTATGTATGTATGTATGTACATGTGTATGCATGTTTACTTTCTGTAATTATTCATGTAGCGGTCACAATGAAAGGTCTTTGGGAATTTGACTCAGGGTGATGTGTTTTTTGGGTAATCAGCAGCCTGGGATTGTGAGACTGTGTAACAGGGCGGGTGTATCGGCTGTCCTGCAGGTATGAGAATCCTGGTGACACTGCTCTTGGACACGCTGCCGATGCTGGGGAACGTCCTGCTCCTCTGCTTCTTCGTCTTCTTCATCTTCGGCATTGTGGGGGTGCAGCTCTGGGCCGGGCTTCTGAGGAACCGCTGCTTCTTACAGGAAGATCTGAAGATGTAAGAGCCACCACTCTCAATCCCTCCCTCTCTCTCTCTCATTCTCTCTCTCACTCTCTCACACTCTAATTCCCTCTCTTTCTCACTCCCTCTCCCTCTCTCACTCATGTTCTCTCTCACTCTCACCCTGTCTCTTGTTCTCTCATGCTATTTCTCACTCCCTCTCTCACGCTCACTCTCTTTCTCTCTCACTCGCTCTCGCTCACTCACTTGCTCTCTTTCTCTCTATAACTTTCTTTTTTTAACTGTCTCTCTGTCTGTATATCTGAATATCTCTCTTACTTATCTGTCTCTAATTAATTTAACCTTTATTTTTACAGGGTAGGTTGACTGAGTGCACATTCTTATTTACAGCAACCAAACCTGCATGACTTTATATGTAAACACTCATGTACACAAACACAAATTCTCAAATGTTCAAACATGCCCAGATGCACTGAAATTGGGAGCAATTATCTGATGGAGGGGGGGCGGGGGGAGAGGTTATGATCATGAAGTATATCAATAGTATTTCCTGTTTATTTCAGTGTGCCTCGTTCAGCAAATTGCTTGTGGTGTTTCCATTAGAGCTGTTTTCATTGATGCACTTGTGTGTGGATGTTATTGTTCATTGTTTTCTGTATGTCGTGTTTTTGGAGGTATGAACATGCGTTCCGTCCAACATGAGTCATATAACTGAGTGTGTTCAGCCTCTTCACCAGGCTTGCTTATTTGCAGTTGTAATATGTACTGTGTGATGCAGGCGGAAGTAAAATGTCGGGGCTTTAGCAAGGCCTTGTGATTTAGCTCAGAGCAGCTGTTATTGTTACTGCCTGTTCTTTTAATGAACCTCAGCACTCTGCAGCCTCTGCACTGTATGGCTGATTGTTGCATCAAGGATTTCATTGAATCCTGACGCCTTCGACCGCTGTCATCACTAGCAAAGCCTGCTGTCTAATTAAATATGACTGCTCTATAATTGAGAGCCATGTGGCGCTTACAAGTGTGTGCCCCTGTGTGTGTGTTTGTGTGTGCGGGTACGTGTGCGGGGGTGTGTGTGCGTCCGCACATGTGCCGGTGTGTGTGTGCGTGTGTGTGTACGTGTACGTGTATGCAAGAAAAGCTTTTGGTCACAGTTCCAGTCGTTTGAAGCCTTTGGTGGGAACTGAATCACGTCTTGCATGGAGACAGGAACCAGAAAAGGGATTTAAGAAATGAAATGTTTCCTTTACTGTCGACACTACTCTCCTTCAGACGCAGTTCTTTTAGTTAGCCGAACCATAGTCCCAACAGACGGGAGCATTCAGTGGGTCTGTGGGGAAATGTGAGTCCCTTTCAGTTGCAAAAATACCTTTACCGTGTAATTTGCACCTGTTTAAGTGGAGCTCCATTAAAAGCACACAAGCATATGTGCTGCACTGTTCCTGTGCTCAGGCCATTTGTACGATTAAAGCTCTGTAAATTGAAGCTGTGAGATAGCACTTTTGTTCCCAGTGTTTAGCCACAGATGTGGCTGTGCGCTGTGGGCAGGGGAGAGAGCATCGGTCAGCAGCACAACGGACCAGGGAAAGGACTGAGATGTGGCCCTCAGGTGTGCACTCCTGGTGCCTGTGGCTGTTATTTTACGTGGTGTTTATCTCGTGTTGTGCTGTCCTCTGCCCCCCTCTCCAGCCTCTGTGTTTGGGTAGATAATGGCCCAGAGAGCGGCCATTTCAGTTGAGCACACTGCGTGTGGGTGGACCCGGAGAAAATGTTTTTATCTATTGGTTTTTTTCATTTTAGTTCTTATAAGGACGTACTTAGACTCAGAACTCGTTGGGTGTGATGACAAAAATACAGCAGCTTCAATTTACCGAGCTTTAATCATTCTGTTAACGAGATACGCTTAGATACTCTTTACCTGGATGATTTCATATGGAAGGTATTTTTGGGATTGAAAGGGACAATCAACTCAATTAATTAACAATAAACTCAAAATTATTTTCATAAGATCGGTGTCCATATTCAACGAAAAAGGGGTGAAATGTTTGTTTTATTAGCTTAATTCATTCTCCCATCAGGCCCCGTGATGCTCGGCTGTTGTGAATGTTCAGTAACGCCTGCGTCTTGCTTTGGTCTCATCAGGGAGTACAACCTGTCGCACCTGAGCCCGTACTACAGGCAGGAAGAAGGCGAGGAGAGCCCCTTCATCTGCTCCACCGCCAGCCACAACGGCATGCTGCGCTGCCATAGCCTCCCCCCCCTCAAGCAGGACAAGGTGGAGTGCCGACTCAACGTCTCCCACCAAAACCTGGCCCTGTACGGGCTGGACGGGGCCGGCCGGAACAGCTGCATCAACTGGAACCAGTATTACAGCCAGTGCAAGCCGGGGGATCACAACCCCGACAAGGAGGCCGTCAACTTCGACAACATCGGATACGCGTTGATTGCCATTTTCCAGGTGTGCTGCCAGACCTCCCTCATCAAATACAGCCTGGCAAATTGGGGTAACTGGGCTTGTAACCTGAAGGTTAGGAGTTCACTTCCCAGGTTCATTCCAAAAGTTACACCCTTGAGCAGTTGGCGGACAAGGAGGGTTGTGTCTGTTACTTAATTAGTCTTAACATTTACGTCATCTGACTGTTTAGCTATGCTTCTTGATAAGCGCATGAATGACAGCCAAACACTGTTCTTGGGTCCCTATATGAGACGTTTTACTGTGATCTAATCTATGAGTGAACCAGTGATGGTGTATATAGCAAATTGACTCAGTTAGCCAGGGTAATTGATGAAAATAAAAACCTGTATAAACATCGGCCCTCAAGGACAGGAATTGTCTACCCCTGCCATTGAGTAATAGACTTTACACCCTGGGAAAGGTACTACAGTAGACTTTCCACCCTTGAGTAACTGGCTGGAGTTACTACAGTAGACTTTACACCCCTGAGTAACTGGCTGGGTTTCCTGCAGGAGAGTCTGACCTGTGCTGTGAATGACACGTTGAGAAGGGAGCAGTTCTGGAAGATTCTGTGGATGAGATGCTAAAGAATAACAACATTAAAAACAGCATTATGGGTATTAACTACCTATTGGTTCATCAGGCCTCAAGTTGCCTGTAGATGGGTTCTTGCTGCTGGGCACTGTTTGAGGTCTGTGGTCCCAGAGCCTGTCAGGGAGAGCAACCAGGCACCAGACGGAATGGCCGCACCTTTAATACGCGTTGCGATGAGGCTAAATGACCCTCTCTGTGAACGAAGCCCTCCCAATGAGGGCGCAGGAGCATTTGGGAAGAGCGTGGATCAGGCACCACGCCAGCTGTGATTGGATGTGTGCTGGATAACGGGGGTCGCAGAGCAGCCTGTTCCACATCCAGGACAGGGGCGTGGGGGTTACACAGGGTTTGTGAGGGGAGTAACAGTCCCTCCTGGCTCTTCATTCACTTAAGACACCACTCCATCAAAGCAATCCTAATGTGCCGTGTGTTTTATCAGACCTCGGTCAAATACGTCATTGTTTTGGATTCAGATTTCTGTGCTTGATTTACCTTTCCTGGTGCAATTGCGCAAACCAAGAGGACCAGAAGGTGGTTTCATAGAGTGTTTCATAGGTTCCGATATACTAGACAAGTTTAGTAAAGCGTAGAAAATGCCCGGGTGTATTAATGATTGCTGTAGTCAAGTTAAGCATTGGTGTTCCATGTTCAAATCCACAGCAGCACAGGAATGTGTGATATTGTCTTCTTCTGCAGTACAGCACAGTACACCTGTCTTTAAAAGTAATGCTGAAAATACAATGAAGTCCAGACCATATAGATTTCACTACAGGAGTGTGCAGCACTAACAAGCTGGCTGTCGTTCTTTGCTGCTGAAAAGTGCAAGGTTTATCCTCATTTCCACCCCATTGTTTCTCCTTTCATGTTTGGCTACCACTCTCACTTCTGAGAAACCACAAGCACTTTGTAGTCAGAGACAGTACACTTTCAGCTGATAGTTGTCTGCAGTGTGAGTGAGTGAGTGCATGCAAGTGTGTGTGTGTGTGTGTGCAGGTAGACTGCTCTCAATTAGATACTTGTGGGGCTGGACTGAAGAAAGGATGAGACTGAATAATTGTTTTTGCCAATATTTGCCTGTGATATCAAAGCCAGTCACTCCGAATGATTGCTTGGTAATTGCAAAATGTTAACACTTATTTGTTCACTTCAATAAGAAATAGGTAGAAAGAACCTAAAACTCCACATCGTACAATTCCTTAAAAATATTAATTTTCTTGCTTGGTAGAAGTTAATATTTGCCTGTATGATCTCTAAGCTAATTGCCTGGATCAGAATCTGATTGCGTGGAAATTGGAAAATGTTTGCAGAATTCAAACCTTTATTCTTTCACTTCAGGATTGAAGTTTTAGAAATATTCAATAAATATCAAAGGAGAGCCATACAAAAACATAATTCCTTATTGTTCATTTTCTTGCTGGATGGTGTGGATACAAATCTGCTCTCAGCAAAGTCATTATTTACACAGAAAGAACTTGGTAAACCCAATAAACTGCTTGGGGGAAGAAGGTTCATTTTAATATGTAATCTTGGTGACAGTAGAATAACAGTAGACATTTTGAGTATGAGGTCATTTAAAATGCACTCTTATGAACTGAAGTTAAGCACCGCTTTGTGAAATGGGCGCTGGGTTGAGCCCCCTCCATTTTAACTCTCTCCCTTCTGTTCTCCCTGCAGGTCATAACCTTGGAAGGATGGGTGGACATCATGTATTATGTAATGGATGCGCATTCCTTTTACAACTTTATATATTTTATATTGCTCATCATAGTAAGTAAACTTTGTTCATTTATGTATTTACATTTTTTATTGCATGAAATGTAATGTGCTGCTTTATTGCGTATTAGTTCAAATCAATGAAATGGTGCAGATCGTATTTATATGACAGCAGACAATATGAGTATATTCTGCAGTGGTGTTATATGTGGTGCTGGCACCATACCAAGCAGTGGTGCACACTGCTCACTCCCCGACTGTGTAACCTTGCGCTCAGACTGCCTGCAAAAAGCTGCGCTTCGCACAGTTCAGCAAAAGCCCTGGAAAGAAACTCTTTAAAATCTGTGAAGTCTGAAATAAGTTAACTGCCCTGTTCCTCAAATCACAGTCCTCAAGGATTGAGAACCACTGGTTTTCCACCCTCTCTTTACCTGGGAGTCAGGTGTGAAGACAGCCTGGCCAATCAGTAGCACTAATTGTTCAGTTAATTACCTGTGAGAAAAGAAAACTGATTTGGATTCGAGCACCAGATTTGATGACCCCTGCTGTAGACGATTGAGGCAAAGCTTCAGACTAACAGTTCTGTTTCACTGTAGCCTGTAGTTTTAGTCAATTTTTTTGGGCGGTTGTCGGGCAGAATAACTGATGCGCTGCTGCTTGTGTGTCCGGCAGGTGGGCTCCTTCTTCATGATCAACCTGTGCCTGGTCGTGATCGCCACCCAGTTCTCGGAGACCAAGCAGCGGGAGAACCGGCTGATGCAGCAGCAGCGGGCGCGCTTCCGCTCCAACGACAGCACGCTGGCCAGCTTCTCGGAGCCGGGCAGCTGCTACGAGGAGATGCTGCGCTACATCGGCCACCTATACCGCAAGGTGAAGCGGCGTCTGCTGCGCCTCTACAGCAGCTGGCAGAGCAAGCGGAGGAAGAAAGTCAACCCCAACGGGGACGGCGGGGTCAGGGGAGCGGGCAGCGGGGCCAACGGGCGCAGCAGGAGGAGGTGGAACCAGTCCATCCACCACCTCATAAATCACCACCACCTCCACCACCATCACCTCAGCAATGGCACGCCCTGCGGAGAGGTCGTGGACATGGTGGAGATGAAGCCCCTGGGGGCGCCGCCCGAGCTGAGGCTGCCGGCCCTGTCCGACGACCCCCCGGCCCCCCCAGCGGGGGTTGAGTCGGTTTCCGGGGCGCCCGAGGAGAACGAGGGCCTCCTGCAGGTCCCACAGGCCAACAACTCCCCTTCAGCAGCACTACTGGGGAGAGTCAACGGGGGCATGAACTACCCCACCATCCGGCCCTCTCTCATCTGCCCCTCCACTGCCCTCAGCCCCAGGGCCCGGGGCAGGAGGGTGGCCAACCACTCGATGAGCCTTACCCTGAGCGTGGGGGAGTACGGTAGGTCTTTTTATCTCTTCAGACCTGTCATGTCTCCTCCCTGTCATGTCTCCTCTCGCTCTGGGCTCCCAGTTGTGGTGGGAGGTCCTCACTGTCATGGAGCTACAGAGTCACTGCCCATCTGTTGCTGAAGACTGAAAACATACTGGTTTAACCTGTACCCTGACTCCCCTAATGCTGAACTCTGAACCTTTTGCAAGTGTTTCCTAGCCCTGTCTGTGCTAAATCTGGATTATGTATAATGGGTCTCACGGTTGAATCTCCCTGCGCCACTTCACCAACCATGCATGGTTCTCTGGCCTCCGAGGAGCCCATGCAGGTGGACGGTTCATGGCTGTACAAAAAAAGCTGAGATGGAACCAGGCTTCTAGGAACACTGAGGCTTTCCTGGACTCAGGAGCCATGGAATGTTTTATAGATTCCCAGTGGGCGAAGGCACTGGGCATTCCTTTCTACTCCCTAGCATACCCTCATTACATATAAGCCCTGGATGGGCGCCTGTTGGGCCCCGGGTTAGTAAAAAAATGTTTTTTGTTTTTTTAAAATCACCGTTCCTCTGACCATGCACATCGCACTGGGCAAACACGCTGAACGCATTCAATTATTTTTAAATCCCTCCGCTACGTTACCCCTAGTCTTGGGTCATTCGTGGCTTGTTCGACACAAGCCGTAGGTCGACTGGGGCAGGGTGGAAAGTGCTATCCTCCAGTGGGGTCCCCAGTGCGCGTCTCATTGTGGGCAGTTATCATTGGCCACCTCGACCAGACCAGTGGCTCTGAATTAGATACTGGCATTGATAGCGAGGAGGAGGAGGCTGGTTTATTGGTGGACCAGGGGCGGTTACCTCCACCATCTGAGGGGGGAAAGGAGAGTTTGGCCTGGGATTTGCTAGTGGACTGGGAACCTCTGGTGGACGATTGGTCCGGGGAGGATTTCTCCGACGCCCCTAGCTCCATCGGGAAGAGGGGGTGGGGGGAGAGGGTGATGGGAGCGCTCACCTTCCCATTGCCGGTGAATGTTCCCCATGAGGTGTTCAGTAAACAGGGACTGAAGGGCATCACTATAAAGAACTGGTACCCCCTCCCCTTGATGAACTTGGCCTTCGAATGCCTTCAGGGGGCATCTGTGTTCTCCAAACTAGACCTCCGCAATGCCTACAACCTGGTACGCATCTGGGAGGGGGGCAAGTGGAAGACCGCTGCTAACACCCACAGCGGTCACTGCGAGTACCTGCTGATGCCGTTCGGGCTCAGTAACTCCCCTTCCGTCTTCCAGGACACTTGTAAACGACGTGCTCAGGGAGATGATATGCTGATATGCTGATCTTCTCCAAATCCCACGCTGAGTATGTCAATCACGTCAGACAAGTCCTAAAATGCCTGCTGGAGGCGTGCCTATTTGTGAAGGCGGAGAAGTGTATGTTCCACACTACATCCGTCTCCTTTCTGGGGTTCATTGTATCTGAGGGGCAGCTCAGAATGGACCCCAGGAAGGTGGCAGCGGTCAGGGGCTAGCCCACCGCTGGCTCAGTGAAGCAGGTGCAATGGTTTCTGCAACTTCATTCGCAACTTCAGAACACACCTTCTCGGTTCCAATGGAACCCCAAAGCACAAGCGGCTTTTACAGAGGTGAAGAGGCGGTCACCCTGGTACACCCGTGTGTGTATTTTTCCCAGGCACTTTTGCCGGCCGAGAGCAATTATCACGTAGGGGATAGAGAACTGCTGGCGGTCAAGCTGGCGCTGGAGGAGTGCCGACACTGGTTGGAGGGCGCTGAGCACCCATTTATGGTCTGAACTCACCATAAGAACTTGGAATACATCCAGGGTGCTCAGAGGAAGAACTCGAGGCAGGCCTGGTGGTCGCTGTTCTTCTCGCAATTCAACTTCCTCCTGACCTACCATCCAGGTTCTAAAAACTGGAATCCTGACGCTCTCTCCCGGCTATATGATGGGTTGGAGGAGGACTGTCCTTCTAGGGTCTTTCAGCGAACTTATCCCTGGTTATGGGTATGCACTTTGTTGTACGTCGCTCTAGATAAGAGCGTCTGCCAAATGCCAATAATGTACACCGATTGTCTCGACCAAAATTATGGTTCCAGTGTCATGGGGTATTGAGACCTGGAGCCAGGTCCAGGTGGCGACCCTCTAGGTTGTATGTTTGTCCCCAGCAAGACACGTGCTCAGGTCCACTCGTCCCAAGCCCAATGTGAAGTGGCTCCACCCAAATCCCACCGCAGGTTTTTGTTTTGGTTGAGAAAGTTGAGAAAATTTATTTGGGTTTAGGGATTCAAAACAATAGTATAATAGTCATTTTGATTGGTTGAAAAAGTATAGGGTCGAGAGTGCCATATGGCATTCTTGGGATTTTCTGGTAGTTACGCTGAAGTCTCGCTGAATGAGTCCATATCTCTCACTCCCTCAGGCGTGTCCCGAGATGCCAGCCGGTCCGGGCTGCCCATGGAGGGCGTGGTGGTGGGCGCAGACCTGCTGAACTGCCCCTACTGTGTCCAGGCACTGGAGAACCCCGACCTGGAGCTCAGCGAATCGGACAGTGGCGTCTCCGCAGCCGACGGGATATACGAGTTCACCCAGGACCGCTGCCGTGGCAACGAGGGTCGCCCAGGGCGCTCCCGTAGCCAGCGGCGACGAGCACGGGTCCGGGACAGGAACTGCCTGGCCTTCTGCTGGGAGGTCTTCCGCAAGAAGCTGGAACGCATTGTGGAGAGCAAGTACTTCAACCACGGGATTATGATCGCCATCCTCATCAACGCACTCAGCATGGGCATCGAGTACCACCAGCAGGTGAGTGAGTTCCAGCACCCAAATCCGCCACTGTGAATATCTGTGTCGTAAGAGCAGGGTGATCAGCAACTCACAGTCCTCACAGAGAACTGCTGCTTTTCCATCCTCCCTTTACCTCGGAGTCAGCTGTGAAGGTCTGGCCAATTAATAGCACTAATTACCCAGGAGAAAAGAGAACCAGGGCTGGATTTGGATTTGAAGGCTTGATGAAGGTTGATGATCCAAGATTTGGGCTGAAATGGAACATTCCAGAAAGTATTCAGGACTGCTTGCCCATCTCTATGGGGAGATGAGATGTGCGTTATCTGATCTATCTATTTTGCTGATCTGTTCTTGTGGAACGGGGCAGATTTTGACTGTTTATTGAGAATTGTGGCAGTGTCTGTTTGGCTATTGGGGCCAGCGGGGACAGGCTTTTATAGGGTTGCAGGCCAATGGGAAGTTTGCACGGACCCCCACACAGCTATGTAGAGACTGGGGCATTTGAGCATGTCAATTTATATTTAACCTTTATAAATACAGCGTAGGTTGACTGAGCACGCATGCTCATTTACAACTCCCTGTTAATTCCCCCCCCCCCTCAAGTAGCCTAATCTGCATGTCTTTGGACTGTGGGTGGAAACCCACATGGAGAATGCGGAGAACATGCTAACTCCACCCAGAAAAGCCCCGGCTGGAATTAAACCCAGGGCCTTCTCGCTGTTAGGCGACCCTGCTCTCCACTGCGCCACTGTGCCGCCAAAGTCATTAAACCGCGAGAGCGGCGCCGTGACTCTACGTAGAAGGATGGTCCGCAGAACAATGCTTCCCGTGCAGGGACTTCCCCTGCTCGCACCTTTCATAATGTACATGCGGAATATGAAATATTACAGCGTTTGTGGAAGGGGCTGCAGGCTGCTAGCTCTAGCGGTCTGCGGTTGGCACAGTTTTAGCTCCGTCAGTGTTTTCCTGGCATTGCACTGGTGGTGGGATGCTGCTACGCTGACCACCGAACAGTCACTTTGTGAAATCCCACAGCTGGTATCAGCTGGTGTGAGCGGTGGGAGGTTGTTGGGTTGGATGTGCATCGCAGTAAATATAGGTTACCTATAAATATAAGCTAAATATTGCAAGTTGTTACAGCTCATTTTTTTCAACTCCATTGCTTTCATTTTCCAGTATTGTGGGGGCTGAGGGGGGCTTGAGCACTAGTGCTGAGAAGCAGTGGTGAACAAATGGTCTCAACACCGCTACGGTCCAACAAGTCAAGGAAAAACTAATGATATTGAACTCAGCAGACCTGGGTCAAATACATAATTGTTTTGGCTTTTATTTTTATTTTTTTTGGGACCCATGAAATACTCTCAAAAAGTACAAACCCTGCCTTCTGGTCCTTTTGGTTGCCCTCGGCAAGATCAGTCGAGCACAGAAAAGTATTTGAATCCAAAACAATTAAGTATTTGACCCCGGTCTGGAACCCAGCATTGTGTAGCCTGCAACCCTGTCCTGGATAGCCTGTTGTTGTTTTTTACATTACTGTTCACTTGCTGTAATCATTAGGGGCAGTTAATTACACAGTTAACTCACTTCACCTGGTTACTTTGGTGAAAACAAAAACCGGGACCGGGGTTGCAGACCCCTGTTCTAAACATTTAAGAATATGCTATTACTCATTTACTCAGTACTTGAGTAAACAACCTCACCCCAAGGCAGTGTATAACAGTCGAAAATATTGTCCAGACACAGTTACAATAGCTTTTCCATCAATGGTTCTGTAGTCATTCCACAGGCATTAAGCAGGAGGACAGTAATATGTCAGTTGTGGTCAAAGCTATGTTTAAATGACCTGCTGTATTGATGTGTGTACAGGGTGCTCTGTGTTGCAGAAGCAGCAGGCCTGGGGTCAACGGCCAGACACTGTTACTGCACCGTAAAATATAACCGCACTCCTCCGCTAGCGTCGTCCTCATGTTTTAAACATACGACCGCTAACTCTGTCCTGTTTTACACATGCTAGCACTAAATCCGTCATCTTACTTTATATACACTACCATTCACTCCATCCTCCTGTTTTACACACGCGATGGCTACCTCAATCCTCCCATTTTAAACACACTACTGCTACCTCCCGTATTAAACATGCTACCGCTAAATCTGTCATCCTATTTCATGCACAGTACCACTGACATGCTTCTGCTAGCTCCATCCTCTTCTTTCATGCATTTTACTGCTAGCCCCATGCTACCACCAGAACCTGGGACAAAAACGTCATTGCTTTGGATTCAAATATTCTTCTGTGCTATATTGATCTTGCCTGGTGCAATTAAGCCAACCAAGAGGACCAGAAGGCAGGGTTTGCCCTTTCTGATAGTATTTAATATACCAATACACCGGATACCAGTGTCCAATACACTAGACAAGCTCAGTAAAGTGTAGAAAAGTATTTGAATCCAAAACAATTAAATATTTGACCCTGGTCTGACTACCGCTACCTCCAGCTTCCTGCATTACACATGCTCCCACTATCTCTCTCCTATTTCCTGGCGTGCGGCCAGAGACGCTCTTTCGCGGGGGCATTTGAGGAGCTGTGTGTCACTCCACTGCGGTTTTTGGATTCCGGAACACTCCGTCTCCCCCACCCACAGTGCACCCCCACCAACCTGCTTCCCCATGTGCTTCGGTACCTTATACCACCCCAACCAACCCCACACCACTCCAATACATACTCCCACTGTACTGCTGTGGGAAGAAAGGCCAATTAGGTCGCGTTTTACAGGAGCTCATGAAAGGACTGGCCCGGTGTGGTGGATGATGGGATGGGATGGGATGGGTGGAGGGGGAGATGGAGGGAGGTCCTCCACACTCTCTTCCTCTGGTCCCTGAGGAGTTACGTAATGAGCTGCAGTGGGACAGGAGAGGAGTTATGCTTTATTACCCTCCAGTGCCGGCGGATACTACAGCGTATGGAAATCATGAGTGCATTTGTCTTTAAAAAATAAAATTTTAAAAAGCCCTCCAAGGGCATTCACCAGTTCCTATCTTCATTGACATTCATGAGGCGTGCATGCTTTTAGCACGTTGTCTTTAATCCCGATACAAGGAAATGTTATCTTCCGTGTAATGATCTTTTGCTCCTTTATCCCAAAGATTTCACAGTGTGCAATGCCTTTTCCCTCTGGGTACCTGTAGTAGCATGTTTCTCAGTCAGTCCAGGTTGATTATTTTGTCAGTCTTGCAGACCTGGGTCAAATAATTGAGTACCCTACCTTAATCCTTACTCCTTCAGACATAGGTACAAATTCCTGCAGATTTACAACCATTTTAAAAGAACCTTATCTTTTTTAGCCAGGTTTACCTAAGGATATTTGACCTAAGTCTTTCATGTGATTTTGTTTAGTAACAGGTTATTAAGAATTCTCAGGGATCTGGTTAAATGTTTTTTTAATTTTACCAGCAACCAAAGAGTTTTAAGTATTTGAACCAGACCTGAGTCAATACTCAAAACACAAAAGTACAACTGCAGTTGTGGCATCACCGATGTTTCTTTAACAATGATGTCATTACAACAGCTGCTGATTTGCACCAATAAGAGCGGGTGACTGAAGTTTTTAGCCAATCGGTGACTCTGAATAAAGGACGTTCAGTGGCCATTATTTGCTGTGTTCCCATGAAGATGCTGAATGGGGATCAGTAGCTCTTTCCATTAAAACACTGCCTTGGAAGTTTTGTGCAAAATATTTTCTAAGACAGGTGTCTTTGCTTTTTTTTCCAACTCTACATCATGTGGTCAGGGACACCTTAATGCTTCATCTGACATAAGAATGTTTTTTTTGTTTATATTTTGTTTTGCGTGTGGTTTTTGCAAATATTCCCTCCCCCATAAATGTGCTTCTGCCTGGCACTCAAACAAACTCGCTATGCTCACAATGCACAGCCCAGAGGCTTGGCCTTCTGAAGCTGCCTAAAGCCAGCCTAATGGAAATGCAGCCACAGAAGCAGAGATGCTTCAATGCTGAAATATCACTGTGGCACCAGGCTTTGTCTAGATTTCTTTCATAAAGGTAGTGCTGATACCTGAAAAAAGGACACACACACAGACAAACAGGTGTAATGTTTTATTTACAAAGGTATACAAGGACACGCACATGCATACACACACACACACACACACACACAAACACACACACAGGAATTAAATGCTGTACTTTATGTGGAGTATTATTCAGGCTGCAGCCAGTACAATACATGGCATAATTATTCTCACTGTTACAAACCCCTTATGTCTGATGGCTTTTCAAGCACTGGTCCATCTGGTTGTGTGCTACATGTTGTCCATTTTAGTTCTTCTTTAATCATCCGTTCCCTTCATTGAAAGGCTTCATATTGACAATAATAATTTAATTGGCAGTATATTTAATGGACGGACAAAGTTTTTTCTGGATAAAAGATCCTTTTTTGGGTCGAAACATTGTCTATCCATATTTATAGGATTGGGAGTGTGGGGGTTTGTGAGACTGTCCTTATATTTGTGTTCAGTATTGGTGTGCAGTATCAGTGTTCAGTATTGGTGTGCAGTATCGGTGTTTGGTGTCGGTGTTCACTATCAGTGTTTAGTATCAATGTTCACTATCGGTGTTCAGTATCAGTGTTCGGTATCTGTGTTCAGTATTGGTGTGCAGTATCTGTGTTCAGTATTGGTGTGCAGTATCAGTGTTCAGTATTGGTGAGCAGTATCTGTGTTCAGTATTGGTGTGCAGTATCAGTGTTCAGTATCACTGTGCAGTATCAATGTTCAGTACTGGTGTTCAGTAGCAGTGTTCGGTATCTGTGTTCAATATTGGTGTTCAGTATCAGTGTTTGGTATCTGTGTTCAGTATTGGCGTGCAGTATCAGTGTTCAGTATCGCTGTGCAGTATCGATGTTCAGTATTGGTGTTCAGTAGCAGTGGTCCCTAATGGCCCGGCCTCTCCCTCCACAGCCTGATGAGCTGACAGAACTCCTGGAGATCAGCAACATCGTCTTCACCAGCATGTTCGCCCTGGAGATGGTGCTCAAGGTGCTGGCCTTCGGGATCTTCGGCTACATCAGAAACCCCTACAACATCTTTGACGGGATTATCGTGGTCATCAGGTCTGCTGCCTCTTCTCCCGCGTGTGTGTATGTGTGTGAGAGTGTGTCTGTCTGAGGATGTGCATACTGAATATGTGAGCATGCAAGCACGTATCTATATTCATGTCTGTGTGTGTGTGTGTATGAGTGTGCGTATGCGCATGTGATGGCACGTGTGTTTGTGTGTGTGTGTGCGTGTGAGTGTGTGTGTCTGTGTGTGCATTAGGGCTGCAACGAGTAGTCGACATCCTCGATGACATTGGCCATGTCATTTTGTCGATTTGGATGTTCATAACCGACGTGTCCTACTGTGTTGACTATGGTGGCGGTAAACCCAGCTGAGAGTCCGGGAGAGAGTTCATCCAACAAACCCCAGCATCCAAAGATAATATGGTGCTTTGCACACTGTGCAAAGACGAAATGGCAAATCACAGCGCCTCAACGGCCATGCACGAATACCTTAAAAGAAAGGATCCAGGAGCTGTGATGCTAAGTTATCTAGCTTGCTATTATTATGCATACGCAGCTTCGTAACGTTGTCAACATTGCTATTCTCAGACACGTCATTGAATGAGCTGTATTACATTATAGTGTGCTGATTGTGTGATTTTAGTGAAATTAACCTAAAATCCATGCATGTCTGAAATCTAGGTAGAGCTCTCTCATTAATGTGAATACAGCCATGATAATTGTTGGAATTGGACTGGACTGTTGGGATTGTTATAACGCCACAGTTACACTAACGTTACAAAGCCATATTTCCACTGCTGAGTTGTGACGGCTCCAGCCACTTAACGTTATGCATACCAGTAGAAATATTAGGTAACTGTGTAACTGCAAAACTTTGACCATGGTTTTTACAATCCATTAATGGCATCAGGGATCGAGCATTTTGTAAAACAAACAAAAGGAAATTCTCAATACAATTCTCAATGTAAATATGGATATCCCGTTTCAAGCAGTCTTAAAAAATCTTGTCTAAATGAACCCGTTGTAAGGTTAGATTTTTAACGTCTCCGAGTTTACTTATGTGCCATCTTCGCAGTTCGTGCGTATGCACATGTTTGCATGTGTGTGTGTGTGTGTGTGTGTGTGTGTGTGCATGTGTGTGCATATGTATGTGAACTAGCAGGTCAACGCAGGGCATTTTCACTGCTGGTTGGGCAATCATCATTTCTGGCCTTCAATGATGCACAGTTCCCTCACGCACCAATCAGAACCAACCAACGTAGCAGGGGAAGGCAGTCCAGACCTAGCCGCCCCCCCCCTGCAGTGGCTGGGAGTGTACATGCTCATACTCTGCTCTCTCGCAGTGTGTGGGAGATCATGGGCCTATCGGTGGTCAGAACCTTCCGGCTCCTTCGTGTGCTGAAGCTGGTGCGCTTCCTCCCCGCCCTTCGGCGGCAGCTGGTGGTGCTGATGAAGACCATGGACAACGTGGCCACCTTCTGCATGCTGCTAATGCTCTTCATCTTCATCTTCAGGTGACTGTTTAATGAATCAACTCTTCAGTGACACTGAAACTCACTGCAATGCAGTTCATAAACACTGGGCACAGGATTGTGTGGGGTTCAGAAACACTGATACACATTTAAATGCATTTCATAATCACTAGGTATGTGATGGTATGTGGCTTTAGTACTGAATTATAGTGTAATATGAACACTGGGAATGTGATGGTATGGGGATTTACTACTGAATTATAGTGTAATATGAACACTGGGTATGTGATGGTATGGGACCTTAGTACTGAAATGCAGTGTACTATAAACATTAGGAATGTGATGGTATGTGGCTTTAGTTGTGAAATGCAGGGAATGTGATACTGTAGTATGGGGCTTTAGTACTGAATTTTAGTGTGATATAAACACTGAATAAAATTGTATGGGGTTCAGTAACACTGATTAATACTGAAAGGCAGTATATAAACATTTGTAGTGTGGTGGGGTTCAGTAACTCTTACTGACACATTTAGTTAAAAGGCACTCTCTCATGCAGGCATTAAAGTGTAATATTGCCACCATCTGGGAACAAAGTTAAACAGCTTTTTTATGTATGTTTTTTGTGTTACTTACAGCATACTTGGAATGCATCTGTTTGGGTGCAAGTTTAGCCTGAAGACAGAGAACGGAGACACACTCCCAGACAGGAAGAATTTTGACTCGTTGCTGTGGGCGATTGTCACTGTGTTCCAGGTCAGTGTGGGGCGGGGTCATGTGCCTGGTTTGGGGGTGTGGCACATGGTAGGGCATGGCAGACATGGCCATGATTAACACAGGTGCCGTTCCCCAGGGAGAGATTGTGCTCTGGATACACTCCTGCCAGCTGGCACAAGCCCACTCTGGCCTGCTGCCAGCAGGGCGGGCACCGGCCGGTTTTACAGAGGACGGGAATTCAGACGAAAGACATCTGGTTTTCGTCCTGTTCCCTCCTGGTAGCTTAGGGCTCCTCTTCCACCCATCACCAGGGGAGGAAAAACATATTTATCTGGGAGCTCAGTTGTTATTTTAATATCATCATTGGGTGTGAATGGCAAAAGCAACTGGCGGTGCCTGCTACACGTGTGCACACACGCACACACACACACACACACAGAACAGCTTGGGGTCTTGCAGAACTCCATACAGCGCTCAAGAAATGCTGGCAGGCAGGCCCCGGACCTCCGTCTGTTTGTTGGTCTTGCTGCAGACAGTGTGAAACATTCTCGGTTCATTCTGGCCTGCAGGGAAGAGAACATTTTTGTTGAGATTTCAGACGGCTGATAACCAGGCTTCCTCAGCCTTGGTATTCTGCTCCGCTTCACAGTCTTCCTTTTGATTGGTCTCAATCGATAACCCAGCTGTATTATTTACCGGCATATCTTGTTCTCCACATCCGCACTGTTAGAAGAGAGCCAGTGGAGGAGACTCTTTGTGTATGTGCATGTGTCTCTGTGGATCTGTGTGTGTGTGTGTGTGTGTGTGTGTGTGTGTGTGTGTGTGTGTGTGTGCGTGCATGTGTGTAGATCCTAACTCAGGAGGACTGGAACATGGTTCTGTATAACGGTGTATCTGTGTGTGTGTGTGTGTGTGTGTGTGTGTGTGTATGTGTGTGTGTGTGTCCTAACTCACAAAGACTGGATTATGGTTTGGTATAACTGTGTGTGTGTGTGTGTGTGTGTGTGTGTGTGTGTGTGTGTGCCAAGATCGTAACTCAGGAGGACTGGAACATGGTTCTGTATAAAGGTGTGTGTGTAGATCCTAACTCAGGAGGACTGAAACATGGTTCTGTATAACGGTGTATATGTGTGTGTGTGTGTGTGTGTGTGCGTGCGTGTGTGTAGATCCTAACTCAGGAGGACTGGAACATGGTTCTGTATAACGGGATGGCCTCCACCTCCCCCTGGGCTGCTCTGTACTTCGTGGCCTTGATGACCTTTGGGAACTACGTCCTGTTAAACCTGCTGGTGGCCATTTTGGTGGAAGGTTTTCAAGCAGAGGTAAGCCTCACCCTGTTCCTATGGCACATCCAGTGAGTTATCCAACAGAATGGTTTCATCCCTGTCACACTGCTTGTGGATTTGGAGGAAATACTACTCAAGCTCGACAGACCTGCGACCAATATGTAATTATTTTGGATTCAAATAATTTTCTGTGCTCGATTCATCTTGTCTGGTGCAATTGAGCCAACAAGGAGGACCCGAAGGTGGGGTTTGAGAGTATTTAATTGTTTCCAATGCACTAGACAAGCTCAGTAAAGCCAAGACAATATTACAATCCAAACAAATCACATATTTGACCCAGGTCTGAACCCTGGTGACTGGCCTAGAGACCCCCCCTGCATTTGTTGTGTTGTTCTGGGCTGTGCTCAATCACCAGTCTCTATCTCTCTCACTCTGAATTATATCCCTGCAGTTGCCAAATAGCTGCCACTAGCTGTCTCCTGTGATTCCGTTATTGTTGCTGTGTTGTTTGTTTTGCCTTTCAAAATGCCTTTCGTTCCGCACAGGGAGATGCAAGAAGGTCAGACACGGACGACGAGAGAATTTCACCAAATTTTGAGGAGGAGGAGAAAATGAGGGAGATTCAAGCCACAGGTGATTACTGCACCAGTCAAGGCTCTGGACCGCCTACCAATCTTACTTTGAGCATTGCAATCCGACATCAATCACCACAACGAATGAGTGAATGCTTTACTCACCTGTTTCGAGGCAGACTGAAAATGCACCTTTTCTAACTCTACCTTAGTCTTCCCTCCTGATTTACCCTTGCCCTTCCCCATATCCCTTTTATTATTTTTTTTAATCTGCACTTACTATGACTATTGTTTTTCACTTGCTGAGGAACTTGCATTTCTTGTAAGTCACGTAATTAAATGTGTGTGCGAAATGATTAAAGTGTTCATTGTGAGGATTGGCTACTATAGCGTTCTGTAGACTATAGCGGAGTTCTGTAGACAGTGTTCAGTAGACTGTAGCAGTGTTCAATTAGCAGTAGCAGTGTTCAGTAGACTGTAGCTATGTTCAGTACACAATGTTCAGTAGACTGTAGCTTTGTTCAGTAGACAGTATTTAGTAGATTGTAGCAGTGTTCACTAGACTATGGTAGTGTTCAGTAGATGGTAGCAGTGTTCAGTAGGCAGCTCAGGCCCTGCTGAAGTGATAATGAAATGAGCATTAATGGTTCCTCAGAGCCGAAGAGAGTAATCCCGCTCTCTTTATGTATGAGTACATTATTAGTCTTTAGCATTTTCATTCTGGGCATGGTATATAAAGGGCCTGGTAATTTGGGAGAGAATGGTGGCTCGCTGGGTTATTCCTCCTCTGGGTGAACAGCCACACGCAGTAGATCTCTCGTGACAGCGCTTAGTCGCTCGGGCAGATGGTGAAAGCCCTGCTGTGTTTCCAAGCGCTTCTGATAGCCATCACCATGCATGGCGGTGTTTTTGCCCCCCCCCCCCCCACAGAGCTGAAGATGTATGCACTGATGATGACAGCCAATGGGTACGCAGATCCACGTGCCAGCGTGGCCACGCCCATCATCATGCGCACAGCCGCCACACCCATGCCAACGCCCAAGAGCTCCCTGGGAACAGACTCAGCCCACGCCTTTGTCGAGTCACGGCGAGGCAGCAACACGTCTATCGACCCCGCCTTCGACCAGAAGTCCCTGGTGAGTGGATCTCTGGTTAGTTGCACATGAAGCTCTAGGTCAGCAACCCTGGTCCCAGAGAGCTGCAGGGTGTGCTGTTTTTTTTGTTTTCACCTTCAAATCAGCACCCAATTAAAAACCCAAGAAACAAAGTGAGGTGTATCAACTGTGTAATTAACTGCTTTAATTGATCAGTGAACTGCTGAGTCACAATGGAAGCCAGCACACCCTGCGGCTCTCTAGGACCAGGAGTGAGGACCCCAGCACACCCTGTGGCTTTCCAGGACCAGGGTTGCTGACCCCTGCTCTAGGTGCAGTTCTAGTTGGAGCTCTTTGTTGGAGCTCTGGGTTCCGTATGAACCTCTCAGTCAGTAGGCAACCCTGGTCTTTCGAATGCCACGTACGATCATCCATATCGACATCATTGGTTGTGGTGTTACTGAGGTGATGTGTGTGTGTTACTGAGGTGATGTGTGTGTGTTACTGAGGTGATGTATGTGTGTGGTACTGAGGTGATGTGTGTGTGTTACTGAGGTAATGTATGTGTGTGTTACTGAGGTGATGTGTGTGTGTGACTGAGGTGATATGTGTGTGGGTTACTGAGGTGATGTTTGAGTGCTACAGAGATGATGTGTGTGTGTTACTGAGGTGACGTGTGTGTGTTACTGATGTGATGTGTGAGTGCAACAGAGGTGATGTGTGTGTTACAGAGGTGATGTGTGAGTGCTACAGAGGTGATGTGTGTGCTACAGAGGTGATGTGTGTGTGTTACAGAGATGATTTTTGTGTGTTACTGAGGTGATGTGTGTGTGTTACTGAGGTGATGTGTGTGTGTTACTGAGGTGATGTGTGTGTGCTACAGAGGTGATGTGTGTGTTACTGAGGTGATGTGTGAGTGCTACAGAGGTGATGCCTGTGTTACTGAGGTGATGTGTGAGTGCTACAGAGGTATGTTTTGTCCTCCAGTCCAGCCTGCGGAGCCCCCCCGGGGGGCCCTGGGGTGCGGGCAGTAACTGGGGCAGCCGGCGGTCCAGCTGGAACAGCCTGAGCCGTGGGCCGAGCCTGAAGCGGAAGGACCCGTCGGGGGAGCGTGAGTCCTTGCTGTCGGGCGAGGGCCTGGGCAGCTCGGAGGAGGACAGCTCAGACGGTGGGATGTCCAGTGTGGGGGACAGCGTGGTGGGAACCCCCCTGCAGCGCCGGGCCCGGTCCCCTGAACCCCCCGAGCCCCTGCAGGTCCCCATGCCGCGCCAAGACTGCAACGGCCGCACCCAGCACCACTCCACTCAGCCTGACTGCTGGAAGGATGAGCGGGACTATGAGGAGGACCAGGACGACGTGAGCAACCACATCATCTCTAGTGTAGTGATCATCGACTCTGACCCTCAAATCAAAATAGCCAGTGTGAGCACTTAGCCCACTGTGCAAATAGCCAGTGTGAACACTCAGCCCAGAGTACAAATAGCCAAAGTGAATGCTTATTCTTGTGTCAAAATAGCCAAAACACTTAGCCCAACACTTAACAGCTTGTGTGAACACAAGATAAACTAGCTCTGGGTTATGCTTCGCCTGGAGCCAAGGATAATCCAGGGCTTGCGACATTGCAGTGTGAAACCCCCCTCCCGAGCTTGTACAGAGACTAATTACAGTGCCGTAATGTATTCAGGGCAGCCAGTAAAGGAGTGGGTGGAAACAAACCTCACAGGTGTTGGGCAGTATCAGGCCTGCTCAGGGGAGCGGTATTTTGGGCTTGAAGGGCCGTAAAAAGGGGGCAGAAGGTGATTCTGGGAGACAGCAGGGCTCAGTGGGGGGTGCTGGCGCAGGGAGCCATGGGAGTCTGATGCAGAGCTAGACATGCCATATGCTCAGGTGACTGTGAAATCGTTTCCTTTGGGCTTGTTGTTTTTCGTTGTAACGTTTCCAGCTGAGCTGGTTAGGTTTTCATGGTCCTGTGTGTTTCCATTGGGGTGGGGGATGGGGGGAGTAGGGCTGAGCTCACCGTCTCTGTCCCACTTGCTTCCTCGCAGAGCTTCTGCTTGCGTATCCGGAAGTCGTTGGAGACCCATAAGCCCCAGTTCTGCCGTCAGCGTGAAGACTGGTCCCTGTACCTGTTCTCCCCACAGAACCAGTGAGTACTGCAGCCACACCTGATCCTGGCTTCAGGAGCTTTGGCCCAGAATGTCTATAAGTTATTTTCACTTTACAGAGAACACAAACGCACAACAAAACAACTGCTGGGTCACATATAGGAACATAAAAAGTGTCTGTGGGTCCACATGGTACAATAAATTACCATTATTTGTTTTTTGGAGCAGAAGTGAGTGCGCAAGTCTTTTCTTGTTTGTGCCTATCAAGTGTTTCCAGTCATTGGTCCCTTATGAAAAACTCAATAAATGAAATGACCCTTCTCTCGTCTCCCAGGTTTCGTGTCGCCTTCCAGAGGGTCATCGCACACAAGATGTTTGATCACATCGTGCTGGTGTTTATCTTCCTGAACTGCATCACCATTGCACTGGAGAGGCCCGACATCCTCAGCACGGTACTCAGTGTGTAGCAGTGTGGCTCAGTGTGGCTCAGTGTGGCTCAGTGCACCTGAATCAGGGCCTAGGAGAACATAGCAAATTGAAAAACAAGCTGAGCTGTGAGGATAAACCTCAGCCACTCTTCAGACCTGAGGGGTGCGGGGGGCCAGAGCCCTACAATGAGGCTGGGTCAGTGAAGGTTTCCCTCCCCCAATAGCAGAGCTTCACTAGGTATGTGTAGCAGCCCAGATGAAAGGAGTATGCAGCCCCTGGACTGACTGATAATCAGCCTCAGCTGTGCTCCTGCATTTGATGCTGCTGTCGGAGGTCCTGAACGCATTCTGAGCTGCCAGGATATGGCTACACGATGTTTACAGTGGTTTCCCTATCAAGTTGGACCATAGCCTGGCTTCCGTTAGCAGTGGCCCAGATTTGAAGAAACAGCTGGAGGCTCTTCCAGTCTTTGAAGTGTGGAGGCAGGCCACTCTGCTCATGCCCCTCCCCCCTCAGTTTCTCTGGCCTCATAGCTCATTAATGAGATATACACTCACAGAGCACTTTATTGGGAACATTTTTACGTTATTACACCTACTTATTCATGCGATTATCTAATCAGCCAATTCTGTGGCAGCAGTGCAATGTATACGATCATTGTTGTACTCCGGGGTATTCTAGCTGCCAACCGTGGTATGCTAGTTCATAAGCTGATGTATTCTTCAAGGGTTCCAATTGTATCTATATGGCCATGCAAGGACTCGGACCCGTACTGTCCTCTAGGGTCCTCTTCACACATGTACCTTTTTTTCGATCTGAACTTCGTTGTACAGCGCTCTGGATGAGAGCATCTGCTAAATACCTGTATTGTAATGTAATGTAGATTTGGGTCAGGAGCTTCAGTTAATGTTCACATAAACTATCAGAATGGGGAAAAGATTTGATCAAAGTGAATGTAGAATGATTGTTGGTGCCAGACAGGGTGGTTTGAGTCATAAACTGCTGATCTCCTGGGATTTTCACACACACAGTCTTTAGAGTTGGCAAAGAATGGTCCAAAAAAATAATAAAATAAAAAAAAACAGTGAGCAGCAGTTCTGCAGACAGAAACACCTTGTTAATGAGAGACGTCAGAGGAGAATAATGGCCAGACTGGTCAAAGCTGATATGAAGTTGACAGTAATGCAAATAACAATACATTATAACAGTGGTATGCAGAAGAGCATCTCTGAACATACAAGGCATCATAACTCTTTAGTGGACAGGCTACAGCAGTAGATGTCAAAAAAAAAAAAAAGTCTCATAAAGTGCTCGGTGAGTGTATATTATATATTCTACTGGAACATTCTCTGTGCAAGGATAAGCTTTGATGACAGTACTTCCATGCAGATTCCATAAAAAATCTTTATTTATTTCTTTCAGGAGCGTGCATTTCTCACCATGTCAAACTACATCTTCACTCTGATCTTTGTCGCAGAGATGACTGTGAAGGTAAAATTGTTTGTTTTTTTGTCGTTGGAGTTTGCGTGTGTCTCAGGAAATGCTGGGAAAAACCTGGGAAATTAATATCTTTTAAAATGTCTCCCTTTCTGTCATGCATAAGTATTTCTTCTTCTGAGGTCAACACTAGAGGTCACACAGGAAATAAATCACTGACTGAAAGGAATCCACATTGGTGTTCCATGATAAATACTGCATATATTTCCCTGTGAAGTAGAGTATATTTTACTGCTTGGGTTATGACATGATAAACTTGAATAGCTTTTAAGATTTTAAATTTATTTAAATATCAGAGTCCCAAAGCAAGGACACAATGAAGAGGAGAGGGGAAGTGTCATGCTTTGAGTCACGGGACCCTCTGAACTGGGCACCCTGTTTCCCTGGGCAGGTGGTGGCGCACGGATTCTTTTCGGGGACGGACAGCTACCTGCAGAGCAGCTGGAACATCCTGGATGGCGTGCTGGTCTTCGTCTCCCTGGTGGACATCCTGGTGTCTGTGGCATCAGACGGCGGGAACCGGATTCTGGGAATTTTGCGGGTTCTGCGCTTGCTCAGGACCCTGCGGCCTTTGAGGTGAGCACCAGGGGGCGCTGTTCTCCATTGACCCTGTTTTAACCTGGAGGAAATTAACAGGAGCATTCTCTGTGAAAATTCTGAGCTGGCAGGATATGGCTACACAATGTTTACAGTGGTTTCCTTAATGAGTTGGACCATAGCCTGGCTTCCGTTAGCAGTGGCTGTCCTGCAAGTGTATCTGTGTGTTACTCGTTGGTGCCATTGGCTCAGGCTGTAAGTCGTCTGGCAGTTGGAGGATTGCCGGTTCGATTCCCACCCGGGGCGTGTCGAAGTGTCCCTGAGCAAGACACCTCACCCCCAAATGCTCCTGACGAGCTGATTGGTGCCTTGCATGGCAGCCAATTGCCGTTGGTGTGTGAATGGGTCACTGAGAAACATCAATTGTGCAGCACTTTGAAGAAAGGCGCTATGTAAATGCCAACCATTTACCATTTTCTCAGAGCTGAGAACTGGTTAAACTGCATAAAACTTCAGTGTGACTGAGAAACATTTCCCATGTTTTGTTTTGTGTGCTTGTGTGTGTGTGTGTGTGTGTGTGTGTGTGTGTGTGCGTGCGTGTGTGCGTGCGTGCGTGCGTGCGTGCGTGCGTGCGTGCGTGCGTGCGTGCGTGCGTGTGTGTGCACGTGCGTGCGTGTGTTGTGTGTGTGTGTATCTGTGTGTGTGTGTGTGTGTGTGTGTGACCTCAGGGTGATCAGTCGAGCTCCTGGTCTGAAGCTTGTGGTGGAGACACTGATCACATCGCTACGACCGATCGGCAACATTGTGCTCATCTGCTGTGCATTCTTCATCATCTTCGGCATCCTGGGGGTGCAGGTGAGAATCCGCCAACACTAACCTCCCATAGGTCATACCCCTCACCTTCCATAGGTCATACCCCTCACCTCCAAAAGTCATACCCCACACTTCAAATAGTCATACCCTCACCTACCATAGGTCATACCCATCACCTCCCATAGTCATACCCCTCACCTCCCATAGTCATACCCCACACTTCCCATAGTCATACCCCACACCTCCCATAGGTCATACCCCTCACCTCCCATAGTCATACCCCTCACCTCCCATAGGTCATACCCCTCACCACCCATAGTCATACCCCGCACCTCCCATAGTCATACCCCTCACCTACCATAGGTCACAACCATCCTAGAGGACACACCCATGATCCCTTCATTGTTCTCCCCACTGCCCCCCACCCCCACCCCTAGACTGGCGTGAATAAAAAACAAATAAAAATAATTCATAATGAGAAACAAACAATATAAAAAGCAAAAAGATGAGAGACAGAGACCGGAAGATCCTGCATTCAGGGACCACTGCAGACTGCGCTGTCGATTTAGATTAATTGGCAAGCAGAGGGGGGATGATGGCATCTCATGTCTGAATGCCTCTGAATTTAGACACATTTGTGTGTAATGTAGGTCAGCTGCATCACCACAGCAGTGGGATTTGCTTTCCCCCTATTTTTCCTAAAAAGATTTAGCTGTGCTTACAGTCTGATGCTTCTCAATGTCATTATTTATTCCCTCCTTTGGCACAAACAGCTCTGAATCATCACACAGGCATAGCCGACTCCGCCCTGTTGGAAAAAGGCTTCCTGATCCCCTCCCTCCTCGTTCCCCGCGGTGAACACGCCTCGTTAGCAGCTGCTGGACTCGCGGGGGTTCAGGGTTCAGATGAGGCAGGGTTCAGGAGGCGGGAGGCCGTGTTTACACCTCCTGCCACACATTCATCATTACAGCAGGAGAGCAGAGAGAACAGAATCAGGTCACAGAGCATAATGAGGGCTCCGCGCATTCGAGATTACGCTCACATTAGAGATTCTGCTCACATGAGAGATTACGCTCACATTAGAGATTCTGCTCACATAAGTGAATCTGTGTGCATTAGAGATTCTGCTCACATTAGAGATTCTGCTCACATTAAAGATTCTGCTCACATGAGAGATTACGCTCACATTAGAGATTCTGCTCACATTAGTGATTCTGCTCACATTCAAGATTCTGCTCACATTAAAGATTCCACTCACATCTGAGATTCTGCTCACATTAGAGATTATGCTCTCATTAGATGGCACTAGAAGCTGCCCTGCCCTCAGTGGACTTACCTAAGGGGAAAACTTAGAGATTCATCAGGAATCATGGGAGACTGAATTAAAACCTGGAACAGTGTTGATTTATTCTGCATACAGCAGTGTTCTGTTCGGAACACCTTTTTAAAACTGTTATTGACTGCTGTGGTATATTTTGTGCCCGTCTTTAAGGAAAGATAATTGAGAATGTAAACAAAGTTGTTGTTTTTTTAATTTGCATCTGGTAGATTGACTCTTGAGACCTAATTGTTGTGTGGAATGTAGCTGTTCAAGGGGAAGTTTTATCACTGTGAGGGACCAGACATGAGGAACGTCACCAACAGGTCCGACTGCGAGCTATCAGCTAAGAATCGCTGGATCAGACGGAAATACAACTTTGACAACCTTGGACAGGTGAGATGGATTACTATTTATGATCATAATCACATAATGTGTCTGTGTGAACAGTGCAAAATAAATTAATTTCAAATTCATTAATTTAATCTGCCAAACATTTTATTGACTTATCAATCATGATATTGACTGTTGCTTAAAGGTACAATAGGTAAGACTTTGTTACAAGACCAATCCCTTCCCATCATTGAAAAAGGCTCACTGACATGTTGACTCACCGGGTTTCAAAAGTGTACATTTGTAGGGCTGTCAAATTTATCAAAACATTGTACAGCTGTCCAGCAATTAAAGCTCATTGTTGGTGAATGGTTCAAACTGCCACAGCCAATGGCATTCTGGGGGCTTATTCTGATTGTTCGTGTTGCTGCCCAAATTGCACTTCAGACAAGCAATCATTGAAACTCTGTCTTCTATTGCTTATTATCCAAGCAAAGACTACATATCTAGTTTTAAAACAATACCAGTTTGTTATCGGTAGCAACAAGCAAATTAGCTATAGTTGGCTTGAAGAATTTACAAATATCCACTTACGATAAAATATAGGCAATACGAACATAGTATAAATTGCACAAGCGTTGTGCTTCAGGTGGATATTTGTACATTCAGGAAGCTAACTAGTAATCGCTAATTTGCTTGTTATAGCGAACTGGTATTGTTTTCTAACTAGATAAGCAATAGTATACAGAGTTTCAGTGATCGCTTGTCTGGAGTGCAATTTGGGCAGCTACACATTCCTTTTGTCTCTTTATGTGTTCAATCATCCGTAAACCTTTATTTCTCTTAAACCGTAAGTTGCAGTTGCATCGTTTGTGGTAAACTATCATATCTTATTATATAGCTAGCTAGTTACACACCCAAATAACTTGCTTGCTCACAATATAGTAGGTTAGCTAAAGTGAAAACTATAAATAGTGTTGTGTAGCACACCAAAGTCAAGATCTCATAAAGTCAACTGTTTCGGCAAACATTTTCTTACTAGAACACTACGAAAAGACGGCTGGCTCTGTTATTATTGGTCACTGTCAGCTTTCCAAAACAGTTCACGTGACCACTGAACTGTATAATAACGACTTATATTATGCATTATATTGATAGACTGTGGGAAGCAGTATTGTGGTTTGAGGTTGTCTGTTGTTGCAATTCCTCTCTTGACCGTTAGGAGGAAATTACCTATTGTACCTTTAAGTAATACGTTACCTAAAAAGTCGAAGAGGAATGGATGAACGTAGGTGATGAGAATGAACTTGCTGGGAGGCATCTGAAAATGAAATATCAAATCAAAAACTGTATGTGCCCAGGATTGCATTTAGTTGAATTTAATTGTATTGAATATACACTCACTGAGCACTTTATTAGGAACACCTGTATACCTACATATTCATGTGGTTATCTAATCAGCCAATCGTGTGGCAGCAGTGCAAACCATAAAATTATGCAGATATGGGTCAGGAGCTTGAGTCAATGTTCATATCAACCATCAGAATGGGGAAAAAATGTGATCTCAGTGATTTGGACCATGGCATTATTGTTGGTGCGAGACGGGCTGTGTGTGTGATTTTTGTGTGATTTTTGTGTGTGTGGGGATTGTGTGTGGTGTTTGTGTGCAGTGTGCGCCCGGGGTTTGTGTGTGGGGCTTGTGTGTGTGTGGGGGATTTGGATTTTGGTTCTAACACTCGTTCTGTGGCTCTTTCTCAGGCCCTCATGGCGCTGTTCGTCCTCTCGTCGAAGGACGGGTGGGTGAACATCATGTACGACGGGCTGGACGCCGTAGCAGTGGACGTGCAGGTGTGGTGTTGTCATGGTGACAGGCAGAACGATGGAACTGAATGCACTGTGTGACATAGCTGTGCTAGAGTCTGAGCAGACCGCTGATCTCTGCTAACGACAGTGTGTGCTCCTCTGTGTGAGAGCACCAGGAAGCTGCGTACGCAAAGACCGCCAGGCACAGTCTGCCAGCTTTCACCAACAGCTCGCAACGTCCAGGAACTGAGCTGGCCAAATTTCACTGATTTAACTAGAGCTAACAGAGACAGAGTCACACCTGTATACAAGCTCCTTTCATGAAGACACGCTCACATGGCTGTGCTGCTGTGTACTGTTTCAGTGCTGTGTCTGTACTGTTTCTGTGCTGTGTCTGTACTGTTTCAGTGCTGTGTCTGTGCTGTGTCTGTACTGTTTCAGTGCTGTGTCTGTGTTGTATCAGTACTGTTTCAGTGCTGTGTCTGTGTTGCATCAGTACTGTTTCAGTGCTGTGTCTGTGTTGCTTCAGTACTGTTTCAGTGCTGTGTCTGTACTGTTTCAGTGCTGTGTCTGTGTTGTATCAGTACTGTTTCAGTGCTGTGTCTGTGTTGCATCAGTACTGTTTCAGTGCTGTGTCTGTGTTGCTTCAGTACTGTTTCAGTGCTGTGTCTGTACTGTTTCAGTGCTGTGTCTGTGTTGTATCAGTACTGTTTCAGTGCTGTGTCTGTGTTGCATCAGTACTGTTTCAGTGCTGTGTCTGTGTTGCTTCAGTACTGTTTCAGTGCTGTGTCTGTACTGTTTCAGTGCTGTGTCTGTGTTGTATCAGTACTGTTTCATTGCTGTGTCTGTACTGTTTCAGTGCTGTGTCTGTGCTGTGTCTGTACTGTTTCAGTGCTGTGTCTGTGCTGTGTCTGTACTGTTTCAGTGCTGTGTCTGTGCTGTGTCTGTACTGTTTCAGTGCTGTGTCTGTACTGTTTCAGTGCTGTGTCTGTGCTGTGTCTGTACTGTTTCAGTGCTGTGTCTGTGCTGTGTCTGTACTGTTTCAGTGCTGTGTCTGTGCTGTGTCTGTACTGTTTCAGTGCTGTGTCTGTACTGTTTCAGTGCTGTGTCTGTGCTGTGTCTGTACTGTTTCAGTGCTGTGTCTGTACTGTTTCAGTGCTGTGTCTGTACTGTGTCTGTATTGACTGCTTTAGTCAGCCCTTTTTCTATTGGCAGAAGAAACTTCCATGACTCTTTTTTATCTCTTCTTTCCTCTCTCTTCCTGTCTCATCCCTCCCTCCTTCTCTCCCTCCCACCCTCCCTCCCTCTCTCCTCCCAGCCAAGGCGGAACCATAACCCCTGGATGCTACTCTACTTCATCTCCTTCCTGCTCATCGTCAGCTTCTTTGTGCTCAACATGTTTGTGGGAGTGGTGGTGGAGAACTTCCACAAGTGCCGGCAGCACCAGGAGGAGGAGGAGGCGCGGCTGCGGGAGGAGAAGAGGCTGAAAAGGCTGGAGAAAAGGCGCAGGAGTAAGGGAGAGCCCGCGCCCGGTCGGTAGTCTGTCTTTCTGTGTCCTGCCTGCTGCCACAGCCTGAACGAGAGAGAGCGAGAGAGAGAGAGCGAGAGAGAGAGAGAGAGAGAGAGAGAGAGACTGCCTGCTGCCACAGCCTGAACCAGGGAGTGAGTGTGAGAGAGAGAGAGAGGGAGGGAGGGAGGGAGGGAGAGAGAGGGAGAGAGAGGGAGGAAGGGAGAGAGGCAGAGAGCGAGAGGGAAGGAGGGAGAGAGAGAGGTAGGGAGGGAGAGAGGTGCATGAGGTAGGGAGGGAGATAGAGAGAGGGAAGGAGGGAGGGAGGGAGAGAAGGAGAGAAAGAGAGAGAGGGAGAGAGAGAGGGAGAGAGAAAGTGAAGGGAACAGGGACCCCCACACCAGAGAGTGACCGAGTTCCAGCGCATGTCCCGCATGCATCCCCTAAAAACTCCACATGAAAAAGTATCACCCTAGGTCCTTCACAGGGCTGAGAACTGCTGCTCTGCCGTCCTCCCTTTACCTGGGAGTCAGAAAACCAGGACCAGATTAGAGAATCCCTAACTTTAATATACCAGAAATACCAAATCCAAAATGTAGCAAATACAGCTTTTCTAAATGTACAGAATGTATTTGCCTACAGACAAATTATTGCCACACACCATTATATAATACCTTCTTTCTAGCAAATACAGCTTTTCTAAGTATACAGAATGTATTTTCCTACAGACAAATTATTGCCACAGACCATTATATAATGCCTTCTTTTGTAAGACAATGTTGTAGAGCATACTCTCTAATGTGTGTTAATGTTTGGACTATTCTACATTCTAGATGAAAGTGGCAATAACTGGCAGATTTGTGGCATATTTCCAATTTATTGCTTTGCTTGGATTTGATATTTTAACTGGCGCTGTCATGGCAATTTTTTAAAAGAAATGCACTCTGCACTTTGTCTTGTAATTTATTGTGCTCAACTGCATAATATAATTACACATTTTTGGAGTGGTAGTAAAGACTAGCTGGTATGACAAATGGACTGTGGGGAGTTATGAGGGCCACAACAGAGCATTATGATTAATTGTGATTAAAAAATTAATTGTGATTTACTCTATTAGCTAATGGATTTATTGGTGATGATTGGTGATATTGACTAGATTAATCGTATTAGCTGATGCATTTAATGACAATGATTGGTGATACTGACAGCCCTGATAAAAATGTAAATGAATTTTGCCATTGGCTAATGACAAATTATTTTTTCATTTGGGAGTACTGCACGAGGGCATGTCTCAAGTTCTGGAAAGTTCTGCCCAGTACAGTGTAGCATTCTTGCATATTCTTACAGTGTAGCAGTTGGGTCACAGATAAAGTAGTATTTTCTGTCTTGGTATATCCAGTTTACTTCACAAATTGAGGTGGGGAGCATTACAAATGAAATTAAAAAAAAGAAAAATGATTGACCACATTCATTTAACGTATAGTTCATTCACTAATGAACAGGAAGGTAAGCAGGGATTCTACACAAAGGCGTTAACACCTTGAAGCAGCAGCCATCTTGATTGATGGTCCGGATTGAGCAACATGGCAGTTTTATGTGTGGACATGACTTTATCATGTAATCCATTCTCTGGTTCGTCAGGCAGTGGCTTAATCACTGTTGTGATGCACTCTTACACAACTGTGGCTGACTAGAGATAGTGCTCCCATTATGAACATCCAAGGACAGAGAGGTTTTTTTACCGTTGGTGACGTCCTTTCCTTAAGGTTTAAATAGGTGAAAAACAGTGGGATTAAGCTATTCTTAACCTCATGCAGCCCTCCAGTCTGGCAGGGGTACGGGTGCAAGCCACTATATTGAATTGCTTTACAGTATACGTATATGAATTTGCTTAGACCTGTCTTTTACACTGCAGTTTGAGAGTTTTGTGTGATATTACAAAGGTGACCGCTTCCCCATATTGTCCTGAAATTGTGTTACTTGATAACATTTGTGTCCCTCTTGGTTTCTTTTTTCTGCAGTGCAGCAGTTATATTAGAAAGAGGGATGGAATTTCAGGAAGAGATTAAAATTAGACTGTGCACCATTTTCTCAGATCCTGGTGTCATCTATATTCGGTGCCATCGGCGGTATTCATATGGCATAGCTGCATTTCAAATAGTTCTATTGGAAGAAAATCTGTGAACAAAAGGCATGTCTATGTAGAATTCTACAACCTTTGCTTTGTTTGACCCAATAATTCTGTATTTTGAAACCAATTACAAACAGGGAATGGGGAATCTGTAATGAAATATGGGAAAATGTTACTTACAAAGTGTAATAAATGCATATTTAGATATACAGTGAGGTCTGTAAGTATTTTGACAGTGGTACAATTTCTGTTCTTTTGGCTCTGTACATTGGATTTGAAATGAAACAGTGAAAATCCTAAAATCAAGATTCAATATTGAAAAATGGTTGGCATTTATATAGCGCCTTTATCCAAAGCGCTGTACAATTGATGCTTCTCATTCACCCATTCATACACACACTCACACACCAACAGCGATTGGCTGCCATGCAAGGCACCGACCAGCTCATCAGGAGCAAATGGGGGTTGGGTGTCTTGCTCAGGGACACTTCCACGCAGCCCGGGCAGGGGATCGAACTTTCTTATATCTGTATTGAGTAAGCGATTGAATAAACCTGTGTAATCATGGGGGGACTTTGTAGAAAATGGGATGCAATTTCTGCATGGCTCACCTGATATGGATGTACATACCCTCAGATTAAATTTGAGCATTTTAAACCCATTTGTTTAATTTCAAATCCAATGCGCTGGAGTACAGAACCAAAAGAACTGAAATTGTACCATTGTCCAAATTGTTACTTAGATCTTTATTTATAAGTACTTTTCCAAACGGAAGTTACAAAGTGCTTTACAGAAACAAGCCTACAATCAGAGGTGCGTTCCAGATCACAAACGTTAGCTAATGATCGCGAACATATTCAAACTTCCAACTTAAAATTAGCAGGATTGGTAAAAATCATAATAATAATAATACCACCGACAAGAATAATAATAAAAACAACAATAAAACCAAATAAAACATAAAACAAATCAGGGAAAATGCTACTCTATTAGTGCACGTGCTGTTTTTTGAAATGTAAATCGGCAGATCTAATGCGTAAGGGGAGTTTATTCCAGAGGGTAGGTGCACGGACACTAAAAGCACAATCACCCTTGGTAACGAGTCTGGTGCGGGGCACTACTGCGCGTTTTTTATCAGCGGATCTAAGTGCCCTAGTTGGGATGTATGACGTAATTAGTTCAGCAATATAACCCAGGGCCCTGCCGTGCAGTGCTTTAAAAGTTATCAGTTCTAAAACGCACTTGCAGCCAGCACACGGATGCTAAAACTGGGGTAATGTGGGACCTGCAACTAGAATTTTGAGGCCAAGCAGCGGAATTTTGGAGTAGTTGTGAGGTACTTACGGACCTCACTGTATGTGGGCAATCTGAGAAAGCTACATTACATTACATTACATTATTGGCATTTGGCAGACGCTCTTATCCAGAGCGACGTACAGTTGATTACCAGGAGACAATCCTCCCCTGGAGCAATGCAGGGTTAAGGGCCTTGTGTGATCTCAGTGATTTTGACCATGGCATGACCGTTGGTGAGACAGGCTGGTTTGAGTATTTCTGTAACTGCTGACCTCCTGGGATTTTCACGCACAACAGTCTCTGGAGTTTACTGGTGCAAAAAAACAACACCTGTATGACACGTCGAACCTTGAGGCGGATGGGCTACAACAGCAGAAGACCAGGTCAGGTTCCACTTCTGTCAGCCAAGAACCGAAAGATGCAGTGGGCGCAGGCTTACCAAACCTGGCAGTTGAAGACTGGAAAAATGTAGCCTGGTCTGATGAATCTCGATTTCTGCTGAAGCATACAGACGGTAGGGTCAGAATTTGGTGCCAACAGCATGAATCCATGGACCCAGGCCCGTGTAATACCAATCAATCATTGCTTGAATACCATAGCCTATTTCAGTATTGAGCACAAGTAATCTCAATCTGGTTTCATGAACATGACAATGAGTTCAATGTTCTTCAGTGGCCTTCCAAGTCAACAGATCTAAATCCCATAGAACACCTTTTGGATGTGGTAGATTTGCAGCATTAATGTGCAGCTGACGAATCTAGGTGACCATGGAACATGGAACAGAATCTCAAAGGAATGTTTTCAACATCTTGTGGAATCTATGCAGAATTGAGGCTGTTTTTATAGCAAAGGGAGGCACAACCCAGTATTTGTAGAGTGCTCCTAATAAAGTGATCAGTGAGTGTATATCACAGTAAAAATATATTCCAGAATTATATCTGCTTTACACTTATTTCACTTGTCTTTAAGAAATAAAACATATATACAGTACTGTGCAGAAGTCTTAGGCACCTGTATAACATTTTAGAAGCATCAATTGTACAGCGCTTTGGATAAAGGCGCTATATAAACGCAGTCATTTAGTAATTTGGCAGAATAGTTAAAAACTGAATCAAATAAAAAAATTTTGTCACCACCCTTCGGCATTAAAGCTGCATCACTCTGAGATAGCCGACGCTGTCCTGCAGTTCTATAAGACAATCAGCAGGGAGGTTGTTCCAAGCATGTTGCAGAACTTGCCACAGTTCTTCTGCAGACTTTGGTCGGACTTTTATCTCAGACAGCCATGATCAAGTTTTTTTGTATAAAGTAGTCAATTGCTTACAGTAATGTTACCTTTTTAATTAAATACAAAAATGTCTCTGTAAAATTAAATATTTTGGATAATGAATATTTGGAAATCTCAAATGCATTCTTTTATGCTAACACACACAAAAAACATATATAATAAAGTCTAGGGTGCCTAAGACTTCTGCACAGTACTGTATATTGTACTATTAGATGTTTTGTAATATGTGTCAATAATTTATTTATTTTCTAGTATATATGACATTTTGAACAAATATTTAAAATGTATTATTTAAATCGGGGATGTTATATTTGAAAATAATCTTTTCTTCAGGGATCATTCTCTGTGGTAAGCAATTGCCAGAAAATATATTTTAGAATGCAGACTCACAAAAACAGCTCTAAATTGAAGTGTACATGATATTTATATGTGTTTAGTACTATCATGTCATGATTGCACTTGATTGCACCAAATCAAATTGCTTTTTATCAGTGTCATTTGACATTTGATTGTCACTGCATTGAAAGTCAATGGATACTCTTTATGTATTAATGGTATGTCTACACTTAATTGACAGGGTGAAAAGATAAAATATTTTCCTAGTTCTGGCTAAATATGGTAATATTCACCTATGTTAGCCCTTTTTGTATCAGTGTCATAGACAGCATGTGCTATCCTTATAATTGGCCACTTTGTTCTCACACTTATTCAGTATGTTAATTGTCCATGCTCCCATACATGTAATAGGTGTTTAAGTCCATGTTGTAGCATTATAAATAGATTGTCCTTTTACCAAAAACTAGGAATTACACTGAAATTAAACCGTATCATTGTGAAGGGTGCTTCGGTGCTGGGAAAAATGATTAAGAAGTATCTCTTACCTCAGTGATCAAGCAAATACATTAAATTATTGTGTCTGTGTACCAACAATTACTCTGCAATGACTGGTTATTCATATTCTCATATTGCATGTACAAACGCATCACAAGCATGAAAACCATGCATGAAATTAAATCCCAAGATCAATCTAATCATAGTGTGATTCTTCTGTACATTTGAGCAGCTAAATAAGTCTCTTGTCTCTTACTAATTTGGCAGTTCAGAGAATTTAGAAAAAAGTTGTTCCGAGAAATTTGACTTTGCGACCAATAATAACTCCATTGCTCAAGTGGCAGACACATTTTCAGTGTTCCTATTTTAGTCTGGTCTACATGCTCATCAGCAGATATAGATAGATAGTTGTTAACATGGTGCTTAAATTGTGCTCCTATGTTGACCAGATTAATTTAACCTCACCCTGAGTATGGATATTCAGTCTTTATGTTCTCACACGGCAATTTGGAATAAGGCACCCTACGGTCACTCAGCAGGAAATATGGAAATTATGGAAATGTATCGGAATTAATTTCCTGTAAATAATGCCTAGTCTAGCTTTGCTTAGATGTCCATGTATCATAATGTTAAAGTAACTATGACGACCTGATGGTAAATGGACTCCGCTTTATGCCTCTCATTCACCTGTACACACACCAACTGCGATAGGCTAACAAGAACTGATTCTTTCAAAAGAACAGATGTCCGTTTGATCTCGCTGCATTCAAAAGTTATGCCAATCAATGTTCAATAGCAGTACGGTAATTATCTCCCTCAATGTATTTTACATCAGAATCTTACAAGATAAAACATTGTGCTCACAAACGTTCTGGTGGCCACATGGTCTAATGCCTGCCATTGGACTGATTGATAGTGGAGGTTCTCTCTCTCTCTCTCTCTCTCTCTTTCTTTATATCTCTCCCACTCCCCTTCTGCTCTACCTCTTTCTCTCTCCCTCTCTCCTTCCACTTTCTTTCTCTATCTCTCTAAGTTGTTGCCATCTGGCTTACGATTTAACACTCCCATTGCTTTAAAACAGAGGTACAAAAATTCCTTTATCCCTCTTTCTATCCAAGCACTGAATGCACACAACAGAAGAAGATAGCCTTGTCCATTTAGTGACCCCCTACCCCCATCCACGACCTCTTCTTATAGTTATTGAAACTGTATCTTGATTTTAAATGACTCAGTTTTTAATGCACTGCCAATATTTATCACAACTGAACTATTTATTATGCTTCTTGTGCAGACTCTGTCTGTCTGTCTGTATTATGTTATGCCTATTGTTGTGTGGTATGTGTGTGGTCCTGCTGCAAGCAAATTGTTTGGGATAAAGAATAAACTGAACTGAACTGAACTGATCTCTCCCCCTCCCTCCCTCCCTCCTTCTCTTCACGCCATTTTGTGATGCGTTTATGTCCGGCAGAAGCCCAGCAGCGGCCGTACTATGCTGACTACTCCCCCGTCCGTCTCTACATCCACACACTGTGCACCAACCACTACCTGGACCTCTTCATCACCTTCATCATCGCCATCAACGTGGTCACCATGTCCATGGAGCACTACAACCAGCCCCCGGTGAGTCCTCCTCACAGGGCGTGCGACGCGTGTCTGCTGAGGCATCTGGAGCTTCTGCCTTTCTGCACAGCAACATCCAGACTTTTGAATTATAAGCTTCTAACTGACATTTTTGGCGAAAATGCGTTGGTGTCATAAATATGTTGTTTATAGGGCGCTAAATATATGTGTGAAATTTCACACAAAAATGACGTTGGACCCTGATATTTGATGGAACCTTATAATTCCAAGGTCACTACATGCTCTGTGTTAAATGAACTTTTTTCCCGACTGGACTCAATTGCCCAAGAGTCCACAGTTTCTCATGCAGTCTGTGTAGCTCTATCTGTATTTTCTGTAGTGTGGTGGAATTGATTTGTGCTGTTTATAATTGTTGTTATACTTGGTTTATTTTATTTGCCCGTCACTCTTTCCTGCTGACTGTAATCGTATCTGTCTAGGCTGTTTTTTTAATTCTGTTTATTCCCACATGAGGAAGTGTCTCATAACAGCACTGTCATTTAATTCCTGCTCTATCTTCTGTGAAATGGGACTATCAGCAGCTATAAATGAAATGACACTTGTCATTTGTCGGCAGAACTAGAATTAGTAGCATTTCAGAGATGACATAAGCTCTCCATGCACACACACACACACACACACACACACATACAGTACATACAAACTCACATACAGTACAAACACACACACACATTTGAGCAGTTGAATACTACTATCTTGATACTCAATCTACGGTATAAGGCATATTGCGCACGTAGTAGTGTATATAGGGCCTCGCTGGAAAGTGACCACATGGTTGATTTTTCTCTCTGCAGTACCTTGAAGAGGCTCTGAAATACTGCAACTATGGCTTCACCATCACCTTCATCCTTGAAGCTCTGCTCAAGCTGGTTGCTTTTGGCTTCACCAGGTTCTTGAAAGACAGGTAAGTCGACTTAAAGTCACATGCAGAGAGTTGTGCCTGAGGGTGGTTCGGTAGTGCTGCGTGTTCACTCACTGAGCACTTTATTAGGAACATTTTTATACACTCATTAGCCAATTGTGTGACACCAGTGCAATGCATACCATCATGTAGATACAGGTCAGGTGCTTCAGTTAATGTTCACATCAACCATCAGAATGGGGAAAAAATCTGATCTCAGTGATTTCAACCGTGGCATGATTGTTGCTAGACAGGGTGGTTTGAGTATCTCAAAACCTGCTGATCTCCTGGGATTTTCACACACACTAGTCTCTAGTTTGCAAAGAATGGTGAAAAAAAACCCCAAAAATAAACAGTGAGCAGCAGTTCTGCAGACAGAAACGCATTGTTAATGAGAGACGTCAGAGGAGAATGGTCAGACTGGTCAAAGCTAACAGGAAGGTGACAGTAACGCAAATAACCACACAACAGTGGTATGCAGAAGAGCATCTCTGAACACACAACGCATCATAACTGGACGTGGAAGTGGACAGGCTACAGCAGTAGAAGTCTAAAAAACAAGTCTCAGTTCCTCATGAAGTGCTCGCTGAGTGCATGTTATTCCAAGGAGGACTTTGTATCCAGCCATTACTCATGAAACCTGTCATTGAAACCAATGGGGGTTTTGTCAGCTGTATTGTTTGTAGTACTGAAATATGTCCTGGTCAGTGTGGAACCATTTTGGATCACACTGTTTCAGGATGCAGCAGTTTTACCCACAACTAAAACGCTCTCACCCCCCCCCCCCTCGTGATCACCTGATCTTTCTCCATCCAGCTTGCACTTGCTCTTTCTTTCAACTCATGCAGCGTCAACAAAACGCAAGGAAATGTGCCGACATCCCCAGAGCCCAATGGCGCCCTGTCACTCTCAATGTGCAGAAATAAACATTACTTCCTCTCCTGGCCTGAGGGAGGCGCTGCTGTCATTACAGGAAGTTTGAAAATGGCTGCATGGCATATGCCGTAGTTTGTTAGGGCTCCCCAGTGGTCACATTAGCCTGGCCCTTATTATGACCCTGTAGTGAAAGCTTTGTTATCATTATGTGCTGTAACACATCACCGGCCTTCATTAGGATTTGCTTATTCCCGAAGCGGAAGTGATTGCTGTTCCACGGATCACAGTTCCAGTTTAGATCTAATGGGTCTGGAGTATATATTAGATCTAATGGGTTCTCATTTAACAACAACAGCAACACATTTAAATGGCACTTTGTTTTGGCAAAGTGTTTTTCTAAGTCTGTATTTATTTCACACAGTATAAAAAGATGCTTTAGTGCTCAGCATTATAACAAGCGTTTTCCCACGGCACCATTTATACCGTCTTTTACTGTAAATGAGCAGAGAAAGAGCTGATAATCACAAGTTAGCGACAATTAGCTAATCAACTTGAGGCTCCATCTGGGAGTAATGACACATACAACCCTTCAGAATGGAAAAGGAACAAAGGCCAACCACCTGATCCTATCCTTGCTATTGGTATTGAAAAAGAGGAGAAAGCTTGGACAACAAACTGACACAACAAGAAACCCGTGTGTCCAATGGTACCTGCTGATTTTGACTCATAAGCCCTTTATTGAGTCAGAAATATATATACATGGAGCTTTTTGTATAGTTTTGGATGGAGTCCATGCATATTTTTACCAAATTTAATTCTGATGGTATTTTTTTTCAAAACCTAATGACCTCATGTACATACAGTTTTGTTTTGCCCTGGTATAAATAATATATTCTTTTTACTTTAACCGTATGTGATATGTTCATTGCTGTTTGGGGCACTGAAATTGAGCATCGAATGTATTCATTTAAACCTAAATAAATATTTTTGTGCTGTTAATTAAGGCTTGTACCTGTATGCATGTGTGAATTCAATGCCTCATCGTGAACACCCTTTCTGCATCTGGGTGAATATTAGTTATGTTTGAAATAATATTGACATTTTGAAGTTTTAAATGTTTACATTATTCATGATGCATTGCCTGGTGTTCATATGATGCATAGTTAACTGCTCTGGCCCACACATACATGCCTTTACCTTCTGATAAATGGTCAATTCACTGTTTCTTAATTGTCACCAATATGTAATTATCAGGATCCACTATCTTCATACACAAGACGTGCTTCTTGTGTTATCTCAAAATAAGAGATTTAAATTGCATGGTGAGGGAAAAAGAATTCCCCACATTCCAGAGGTACAGTGTCCTGAGCTGTGATTGGTCCAGGTAACGGTATCCCAGCGGAGTCCATTATCTTACAGTCTGTTCTCAAATAGCATCAGTTGTTTAACAGCCCAGCCTATACAAGGAAGAATTGGACAGGAATCTTGAATTTAATGTGAGTTTTAAATACATAAACCCCCTACTCTGTAGAAAAATTTCAGAAGATTCCTGACTAATTTCAAAGAGACATGCATCCATTTTCAGGGTACTATTCTTTTTTAATTATGTTATTTTACTGTAATTGCGTTATAAAACAACATGAAGTCGTTACTTTTATATCGCTGAAATTGTTAAATAATTTCACATTTCTCATGTAATTTGTATTTGAAAGTGGTCTGTTGCGCAGGTCTTCTCCAATATCATATCCATTTTGGGATTGTATGAGCTCTGTGACTTAACCAGGCCGGTGGGAAGTGCATAAGGATGGCAGTTTTGGCCTTGGAAATTTGATCATCCATCTGCCAAATGTGAATAATTTTAGTGGGAATATTTCACAGCTTATTACAATAAACTTGCAACCGCTGGCAAAAATAAACGTGCATGCGATACCGGATCACTTATCTGTCCTTAAATTCTCAAGACTAGGGGTAATTTAAGTCCCCCTCAGCATTCCTGGGAAAATGAGGGAGAGGAGAGCACTCCTGGGTTAGGACCCAGGACACAGCTCGAGTGTCCGTATCTGCACCCCTCAAGGTTGAAATCTAGCCTGGGACTTCCCAGGCAAATCTATAACTTGTGACACTGTTAGAAACGCAGCAAGAGGCTGGCAATACAAAATGAGAGGAGGGGATGGTGGATTATTGGAATATCCATTGATTGATTGCCATGTCTGTTCCCCACCCAAGGTGGAACCAGCTGGATCTGGCCATTGTGGGTCTTTCCATCATGGGGATCACTCTGGAGGAGATCAAAAACAGTGCGGCCTTACCCATTAAACCCCCCATCATCCGCATCATGAGGGTCCTGCGCATCGCTAGAGGTGAACGGGCATCACCTTACTGCCAGTCCACACAGCTTCAGTGTTAGTGTTACACACAGCTTCAGTGTTAGTGTTACACACAGCTTCAGTGTTAGTGTTACTGTTACACACAGCTTCAGTGTTAGTGTTACACACAGCTTCAGTGTTAGTGTTACTGTTACACACAGTTTCAGTGTTAGTGTTACTGTTACAGTTACACACAACTTCAGTGTTTGTGTTACTGTTACAGTTACACACAACTTCAGTGTTAGCATTACACATGGCTATAGTGTTAGCATTACACACGGTTACAGTGTTTAGCATTGTGTATGGTTGCAGTTTTAGCATTATACACGGCTGCTATGTTTAACACTAACACTAACACTGTAGCCATGTGTAATGCTAACACTGCAACTGTACAAAATGCTACACACAGCTTCGGTGTTAGTGTTACTGTTACACACAGCTTCAGCGTTAGCATTACACATGGCTGCTATGTTTAGCATTGTGTACAGTTGCAGTGTAAGCATTACACACGGCTGCTATGTTTAGCATTGTGTACGGTTGCAGTGTTAGCATTACACATGGCTGCTATGTTTAGCATTGTGTACGGTTGCAGTGTTGGCATAACACATGGCTGCTATGTTTAGCATTGTGTACGGTTGCAGTGTTAGCATTACACACGGCTCCTATGTTTAGCATTGTGTACGGTTGCAGTGTTAGCGCTGGATGCTCACTGACCTTGTTTTGTCCTCAGTGTTGAAGCTTTTGAAAATGGCTACAGGGATGCGGTCTCTGCTGGACACAGTGATGCAAGCCTTGCCACAGGTAACATGCCGTGTCTGTGTACGTGTATGTCTGTTTGTGTTTGTGTGTGTGTGTGTTCATGTGTGTACATGTTTGTCCGTATGCATGCATGCTTGTGTATGTGTGTGCGTGCAATTTTCACTTTGCAGAGGATGTTTACCTCCCCCATTTCTCCATCTTCTCTCCCCCCTCTCTCCACCTGCCCTCTTGCTCTTTCTCTCCCTCACTCTCACTCTCACTCTCTCTCTCTCTCTCTCTCTCTCAGGTGGGGAATTTGGGTCTGCTCTTCATGTTGCTGTTCTTCATATACGCTGCACTGGGTGTGGAGCTCTTTGGGAAACTGGGTCAGTGCAGCCAGTTGCATTTTCACACTTCACGTCACCGTATTCATTTCTGTGCACTGAGCACAATGGGCAGATTAAACACTGCACAGATGACCATCTTAACAAGCATTTTAGTCTTGTAATAAGACTTGTTTTTTTCTCTCAAGTAGAAAATATTAGCTTGTTTTAAGTTACATGGGGAAATCATGAAATGAGTCAAATTTTCTTACCTCATTGGGTATGTTTTTCTTATTTACCAATAAAGTCACCAAAATAAGATTTGTTTTCTCAATATGAGACTAAAATACTTATTGAGATTTGGTTATTTTTTGGTCTGTGCAGTGCATGGCCATACAGTCACAGGTACACACCTTACACTGTGTTCTCCCTACACAAGCGCACCTGAGACTCCTCTAATCTGATGGATCTTCTCCATGGACTGTTGAACCAGGTTAAAAGGACGAGTTAGAGCAAAGGCACCTGCTTCCTGGAGGCATCTGCAGTCAAACGTTTCTCTGCCGTTGTGACCTTTCTATGAAGAGCTGCCATTATCAGGGATGACAGCAGGATGAAGCTGTCCTGGGGGCAGTGGCAGTTCAGATCAGTCTCAGCGCCAGATACAGTAACTGGGAAATAAAGGCTAATCCGTGCACCTTGGGGAAAGCAGAGAGTACTACTGCTGCCAAACAGCACACAATGACATTATTATAAATATACAATGGAGGAAAAATGTGATCTTGGTGATTTTGACTGTGGCATGATTGTTGGTGCCAGCCGGGCTAGTTTCAGTATTTCTGCTGATCTACTGGGATTGTCACACAAAATTCTCTTGAGTTTGCAGAGAATGGTGCGAAAAACCATAAAACATCCAGGGAGCAGCAGTTTTGTGGGCAGGAACATGTTGTTAAGGTCAGGGGAGTGGGGCCAGACTGGTCAAAGCTGACAGGAAGTTGATAGTACCGCAAATAATCATACATTACAACAGAGGTTTGCAGAAGAGCATCTTTGAACACACAACATGCCAAAGTGGACAGGCTACAGCAGCAGAAGACCAATAAGTCAAAAAAATAATAAAATCCGTACTGAGTGTATATTTATTATCCCAGAAAAATTAATTGTTGGAAAATATTGCATGAACCAAAATTTGTTCGTGCAGTAAATGCAATGCATAATTTTTGCCAGTACTGTATATACACAATACATTTGTTGGCTAAAGGGCTTTTTGTCATCAAGGGTCCAAGGTATCAGATGAGCCTCAAACCATTGTGCTGCTGCCAGATGTGCTGTAGATACTACAAGGGATATTGTTCCTGACAGATTTTCCTGTTCAACTCAATAGAATAATTATTATTATTATATAATAATTCCTACTGCATATCTAGTAGCAGCACGGTTGTTTGAGGCTGGTTTGATACCTCGGACCCTTGATGACTTAAAGCCATTTAGCCAACAAATGTGTTCAATACTGTATCAGCATAGTTTACAGCTGAATCTAGTCCCACCCCCCAATTCAACCTGAAAGTAATATATCCAGACTCTGGTGATGTTAATAGATCACAGACAACATGAAGTCATGGTATGCAATGGATATGCAACCTCATTCAAAACATGACTATTTTATTTGACATTATGTTAATTCGTCTCAAGCATTGACAGGGGGGCTATGTATAAAAAGTGCTGTAATTACTGCATGGTGAAAACAAAATGTATAAAAATGTGGTTTAATAAAAGCTGAGAACCTGCAATTTGATGACATATAAATTGTTTAATTTACAAACAGTGGAAATAAAGCATTAATCAAAAAAGCCAGAAAAAGACTATGTATGTCCAAATTTTTGACTGGTACTGCATGTTTGTATGCATACATAGATACGTACTATATAATATCGTAATTTTTGGTTGCTCTGCTTCCTGCTACAGAGTGCAATGAAGAATGCAAGTGTGAGGGTCTAAGCAGTCACGCCACGTTTGAGAACTTTGGGATGGCCTTCCTCACCCTGTTTAGGGTATCTACAGGGGACAACTGGAACGGCATCATGAAGGTACCCGCGTCACCAGACTCTGAACCTGTCAGGACTGTCACAGTGTATCACACCGTCACATGAGAAATCACTATCGCGACAGATCACATCAGCAAATTAGAAATCAACATGCCTCTTTGGCTGTCATTTCTCATGCAGTGTTTGAGTTACATTATCCAGGCTGAACAGGCAATTTATTCTGACACATGTACTATTTTAGTTATGTCCTCCAGGTTAAACATTCTGAGTGATATTCTTCATATCGAACATGCAATGTGTTGTGACATGCAACACTTTAGTTACGTTCTCCAGGTTAGCCCCATCCACTCTGCCCCCTTGTGGTTGAGTCATCAAATTATTGTCGCGTTTATATCTATATTATCCAAAAAACTGTGACGTCATCAAACCGCAAAATGGGATGCCAGATCTCCCAAAAGACTGCTGAGTACAGTATTTTCATATTTGACCTGGTCACAGACTCCGACAATAAAAGGCATATTCTAACAATCCTTGATACTATTTTTGATACTCAAAAAATCATGTTCTAATATAAAAACTAGGATATACGATTCAGAAGTTGCATGAATAAACACATTGTTTTGTTTTTTTTAGCTCACCCTTATTCCACGTTCAACCGACATATTTCCAGTTTGGTAGAAATACAGTTGTGTTCAAATAAACAGTTGTGTAATAGAACAAGCAGCATGCATATCATGACAGTTGGGTCTGCTGTTTGTCTGAGTAATTGACTCATTCATTGAAAGGTGGCGTGTTCAAAATAATAGTTTAATTACAGAATTCTGAATTGCTAAGTAAAATGGGCCGTTCCAAACATTGTTCGGAGGAACAACGTTCCTGTAAAGCACCATTGTTGAAAAAATTGGATGTGCAGAATCGGTTAAAATTTGCCGATCGATTGGCCCAAAGAGAAATGGCATAATATTCTGTGGTATGGGGATCTTTTTCATACTACGGTGTTTTGTTCGTATACCAGGGATGTGACATGAATTGTTTTAGTCATATTTTCCAGGTTAAACATGCGCTGTTTTGTGACATGAATTGTTTTAGTCATTTTGTCCAGGTTAAACATGCGCTGTGTTGTGAAATGCGTTGTTTTAGTCACAGTGCTGTGTTGTGAAATGCGTTGTTTTAGTCACAGTGCTGTGTTGTGAAATGCGTTGTATTAGTCACTGTGCTGTGTTGTGAAATGCATTGTATTAGTCACTGTGCTGTGTTGTGAAATGCGTTGTTTTAGTCACTGTGATGTGTTGTGAAATGCGTTGTTTTAGTCACAGTGCTGTGTTGTGAAATGCGTTGTTTTAGTCACAGTGCTGTGTTGTGAAATGCGTTGTTTTAGTCACAGTGCTGTGTTGTGAAATGCATTGTTTTAGTCACTGTGCTGTGTTGTGAAATGCGTTGTTTTAGTCACTGTGCTGTGTTGTGACACAGGACACGCTGCGGGAGTGCAAGCCCGAACAATGCCTGCCCTACCTGCGCTTCATCTCCCCGGTCTACTTCGTCACCTTCGTGCTGATCGCCCAGTTTGTGCTGGTCAACTTGGTGGTGGCCGTGCTGATGAAGCACCTGGAGGAGAGCAACAAGGAAGCTCGGGAGGACGCCGAGATCGACGCCGAAATCGACGCAGAGATCGACGCCGAGATAGAGATGACCCGCCGGCTCAGCACCGCCTCCGTGGAGAGGAACCCCGCCTACACGGGACCACGCCCTGACTCACCTGGGCAGGTAAGGCAACGGCACTCAGACCATGTAATGTAGGAGTACACCTGTATTAAGTCTGAAAAGTTAATGGGGCTCACATGGCTAGGTGATGCAGTGCTCTGTAATGTAGGATCACACCTGTATTACCTGTGGAAAGGTAATGCAGCTCACATCCCTTAACAGGTAATACTGTAGTTTAACTGTGGTAGAGTGCAGTACAATGCAATTCAAATGCCGTACAGTTCTAAGTGTACTCAAAATATTGCATTGGTCACAAAAAACACCACAATAATTACAATTATTACAACTGCAGTGTGACAGATGCACGAGTAAGCACAGCGCTTCTTCCATGACTGTGCCCTGGGTCAGTTGATCAGGGAACAGGCACCTGTGTTCCTAATGTAGCCTGATATTTTCTAATGGCAGCCTTCAGTGGTTTTCTGTTCTTTGCGTTGAGTCTCCGAGTTGCTCCCAGTGGCTCTTGGATCAATAAAACGTGTGGCTCTGAGATGACCTGCAAACCTCTTGGAAAGGCCGTAACACCTCTGCTAACCTGCTAACGCACGTGAGAGGAATGCAATTCAGTCAAACAGTGCAGGGGAAGGTACAGATATTGTACATTCGCCCAAGCTGTTAGTGTTGCAATGATGACATGTCGTGCTACTGCCTGGTACACTGGCATAACCAATGGAAGTTACAGTGAGGAGGACGTGGGGAACCTGCTGATTCAGACCGTCTCAGTCACACAGACGCTAGGAACAGCAGACCTGGCCAGCCAGTGAGCTAGCAGGATAAACAAGGAATAATTTTTCTTATAGAACCAGAAATATTTTTATGTGTCCAGAAAACTGGGCCAAGAAAGTAATCTCATTTTCTTCCCAGACAAGGCTCAGACTGTTAGCAGTTATTTTGTTTTCAGGCACGGTTTTGCAAAGTCAGCAAAGCCAGCAAAGCCAGCCTCAGCTTTTGAGTGACATCGGCGTGGCTGAGATGCCGAATGCAATTCTGGATCAAAGCGAATCCATTCTTTTTTTTCCCTAGTAGAAACACACAGAGTGCTGAAATTAACTGGATATCAGCGTGAGAAACACTTTGGATGTTTGTTTGGATTTATAAGGGATGCCATTCGCTTGTGGATTAATTTCAGATATATTAACCAGACGCTACTGTGACATGTCTCTGAACACCACAATATGACAAACAAGAGTAACGATAAAGAAGAAACGAGAGTAACGATAAAGAAGAAATGGTTCTTTGTTTCCCCAATTTTTAAACGTTAGTGTTGGTGTGAAGTGATTATATGTTGAAAGGTTTAAGATTTTTCAAATCTGCTGCCAGGCCAACATTCCTGCGTTGTGTCGTAGGAAGGACACACATGAACCTGGGCTAAAGTAAGGTAAGTACGTAAATACTGGAGTAAAGTAAGTACGTTAATGTTTGACCTTTGACCTGTGCTTGCAGGACGAGCGCTTGTACAGCCCGCAGGAGAACGTTCTGTCTGTGGGGAAGATGTCGGTCTCCAGGATGCACTCGCTACCGAACGACAGCTACATGTTCCGCCCGGTGAGGCCGGCTAGCGCCCCCTATCCACTGCCAGAGGTGGAGTCCAGTCAAGGAAAGCTGTACTCCGGTATGTGGAGCGGCAACTGCATTGCATATTCCGTCTCACAATGACAATATGCAAGAACGTGGCTGCCATGCGTCACCATTGTCTCGGTTTGAGAGTGCTGCTTTATTGTTTTTATTTATTCTTTGACGTTTTTACTTCACTGCTTGATTGTTGATGGGTTTTATATTTTTTTGTCTTCTGTGCACCTGTTAAATGTTAAGAAATTTACATTCGGTTACTGCCTATCTAATATCAGTCACAGTAATGAAGCTCATATTGTATGCTGTGTTTTGCTGAATTTTAAAAATGTGGTTAATTTTCTAACCTTGAATATGTACATGCATGGGATATAAACACTCACTGAGCACTTTATTAGGTAGACCTGTACACCAGCTTGTTAATGCAAATATTTAATCAGCAACTAAATTAATTAAAGCATGAAGACTTGGTCAAGAGGTTCAGCTGTTTTACAGACCAGATGTCAGAATGGGGGAGAAATGTGATCTAAGTGACATTGATCGTGGAATGATTTTGCGGATGTTTGTGCCAGACATGTGGTTTGAGTGGTTTGTGTATCTCAGAAACTGCTGATCTCCTGGGATTTTCAAGCACAACAGTCTCTAGAGTTTGCAGAGAATTGTGCAAAAAACAAAAAACAGGAGAAGGGCCAGACTGGTCACACAACACATCAAACCTCTTAAGTGGAAAGTCTACCGCAGCAGAAGACCAATAAGTCTTCAAAATAATAAGTCTTATAATGCCTAATAAAGCTCATTGAGTGTGTATATACTGTGTGAGTTTGACAAGTATTTGAAATATTTTCCTTTGATTTTGGACAATAAACTTAAACAAATGAAGGGAACATGCCATCTTTCATGTAACCAGGGTGTTGTTTTTAGACATAGCCCAATGATGATGTGTACCTCTGCCTGTCCAGGCTCCATGTCCTATGTGGGAAACTTCCTGCTGCAGGTCCCAGGGGTGTGTCCACAGGTCCAATACAGCAACCACAGCCTGCCCAGGACCCGCCAATCACATCTCTGCCCCTCCCCCAACCTCAGCAGGTCACTCTGCAGACAGGTACGGGGCGTCTAGCCTGCACTCTGTGATGAAATTACACCCAAAGGGTTTCTGGCTATGTCATTGGTGTCTCTGTTGATACATGTTAATCTCTAACATCTATTAGGGAAGACAAAATGACCTCTAGTAAGGAAGTAAACAGGCCTCTTAGGGATGTCAAAAAGTTGTTGTGTTGATTTGTATGTTTGTTTTGTACTATACTCATTTTCTTTTTACTTATTGTTTTTATTCTTATTGCGCTGTTCGATTGTGCTTTTATGATTTTTCCGTTGTTTTATTCAAATGTTTGATGAAAAGCCCTTTAAATTACGCTCTGTATGAAACATGCAAATACAAAACAATGCCTTACACTTGCATTGTTTGCTTTGCGTGTCCTTCTCAGGTGGTTAAAGACAACTCCTTCGACGTACGGAGCCGTGACTCAAAGTACAGCCTGGAGAGGTGGTCCAGCGACAGCCTGCATCTGAAAGTGCCCCCCGCGGGGCATCTGACCCTGCCCGTGCCCCGGCTGTCCGCCCCCTGCAGCCCCCAGGGCTCGCCCCTTGCGCTCCGGCGATCCCGGGCCTCCAGCAGCAGCAGCGACAGCGACGACCCCGCGGACGCGGAGGTGCGGCGCATCAACACCTCCTCCCAGGCCTGGCGGAGGAGACGGCCTCCTGAGGGCCGCTGCCACTCCCTGTCCCCCAACACCTCCCTGGGGCCCCCGGCTCCCGGCCCGCTGAAGAACTGCAGCAGTGCGGCCAGCCTGCTGGCCCGGGGGGCGGAGGGGCCCGATTCGGGAGCCCCGGCCCCCGGGCGCCTCCTGGCCAAGCCGCCCCGCGCAGACGACGCCCGCCGGCACTCCATCGGGATCGACCCCTCCCAGGAGGGCTGCCCTGCCTCGGGGGAGCTGCGGAGGCGGGGCTCCTCCCTGCACGCCCGCCTCCCCCCCTCCCCCAGCCTATCCGACCACAGGAAGGTGAGGATGAGCCCGCCCTGCATCTCCGTAGACCCGCCCCTGGAGGCGGAGCTCTGTGCCCCGGCCCCGCCCCCGCCTCTCACAGAGAGGGCGACACTCCTGCGCAGGCGGACGCCGTCCTGCGACTCCGCCCACCAGCGCGACTCCCTGGATCAGCAGGACCAGCAGCCCCTCATCGAGCCCGCTGACGAGCGTCTGCCCGTCCCCCAGTTCTCCTTCGACCAATCAGACCTCAGCTCCCTCAGCAGCATGTCCGAGGTCCTGTCGGACAGCGACCAGTCCATGCACTCCCTCGACGCCAGGCCGGAGGGCGGCGCCAAGGCCCAGCCAATCAAGGACCTGGAGGGCGGAGTGCGGGCGGGGCTTCCTGTGGCTGCCAGCCCTCTGAGGAAGAGGGGCCTAATGCGCGTCTCGTGCGAGTCGCACTCCAGCGACTCTGTGGTGTAGCCAGAGCGACGTGAGCCTCACGTGAGCCGCACCACGCAGAGCGGCCATTTTGTGACCTCCCGCCCCTCGCGCCCCGAGGAGCAGCTCTGACGAATTGCACCCCCAGCTTCCGGGATCCATCTGGGGATATGCAAATTCAGGCTCTGGCTTGGCCCTCGGGGACATCCGTCCGCGGCTCAATCACATTGATTTGGGCTGAGGGTACGGACGGGCCGGGCGGTGTTTTAACTTTAACTTGGACCTTTCTTTATTTACAGTCGTCCAGGCTCTGTACTGCGCGGACACAGGGCAGACTGTGCATTTAGCGCATGAAATGTGTACATATTCTGTACATCTTGTAGTGTAAATAGAGGGCAATATTGTACCAGTGAAAGAAAATGGTTGTATTCATATACACATATTTTTCTAGAGATCTCTAATCTTTTTGCACATATGAATTTGAATTTCAAATTGAACGGTGTTTGGTTGTCCTGTTGTGAATGTACAGGGTTTTTTTTTGTTGGTTTTTTTTGGTTTTTGAATGGCAGTTTGACCAATAGTAGCCTGCTGTGACCTACTGATACACACTGAAATTTATTTTTATTTTTTTACCTGGTGGAGAGCGATGGAACCATATATATATATATATAAATATATATATATATATATATACCATTATATTTTCCTCTGAGAACCAAACTAAAATCCTGTGATCTGAGTGCAATAATTGAAGTTCAGTTTGAATTTAATACAAAAAAACGTTTGTGTTAAGAGGACAATATGATTCATGTACTTATTGTAAAGTTGTTGAAATTATGACATATTTAAAAGAACTGATATTATTACAAAAGTTCTTGCATTTATATGATAAATATTATTCCTTATGTCCCACTCTTATGTAGCTACTCTGAAAGCAGTTGTATGTTAGTGTCTATAGCTCTTATTCATGTGCACATAAACGCTGAACTGATCCTTATTGCAGATGTCCTTCACGTGACCCCTGTTCCTCAAATCATGGCCCTCGACGGCCAAGATCTGCTGGTTTTCCACCCTCCCGTGACCTGAGTCAGGTGTGAAGCCCTTCTGGCCAATCAGTAGCGCTAATTATTCAGTTAATTACCTGGGAGGAATGAAAATCAGGGCCGAATTTGGATTTCAGGGCCAGATTTGAGGGTCCCTGCCCTACACCATTCTCAGGGTCCTCTCATCGTGCAGAGAGAGACATCCTCCATATCTTTAATTACACTTTCCTTCTCAAATCTCAGATGGGCACCGTGTGACTGTCGCGTTGCATAAACCAAGAGGGCGCAAAGCGAGACTAAAAGATCATTGTGTTTTATGCCGGCTCTGCTGCATTCAGTACAATAGCAATCATTTTAAGGGTGAATGATGATGATGATGATGTTGGAAGGAAAACTGGTCCCTCTTTTCACCAAAGCTACTTGATTTTGAGTTTCAGCCTTTATATGCTGCCTTTAGATTGGTGACTTTTTGACTAGGGTCAGAGGTTGCCATTTTCTGTTTTAATCAGGTCATATTGCACAATACTGTACTATTTTCTCTGTGAAGGAAAGTAAGATTTTGCCAATGTTGCATACAAACATTAAATATCCCTCTCCTGCTTCTTATGCAGTATCTATTCATTACATGACATTAGGTCATCGCTTAAACAGAAGGATTTATTGTATAGAAACAGTGAATGTGAAATATTTATAATGAGGCCGTGTAGCTCTGGATTGTGAAGGAACTTTCAAATGACTGACTGTACTTTTGACCTACAACAGGCTTTAAGATATACGATGGGCATAAACAGAGCTTTTTATGCAGAAACCTTTTTAATAGCTTGCTTTGTTAAGCTTGTCACTACTTTCTTTTACAACAGAAGATGAAGAGATTTCTCTGGATATAATAACCTTGACAAATGTCCATAATAATATCAGTAATTTACCCTAGATGAATACACAGAAGAAACGATGGGAAAATTATGAAAAAACATTATTAAAAATGCATTTTATCTCCACATGAAGCAGTTATTTATTGATTAAAGTTATTATTGATTAAATGTTTGTCTTGGGTGAGCCAGCTGAAACAGGTTGTCTGAACTGGTTTTCTTCAAAAGCTTTAGAACTCTTGGGGCCTGAAGCATAAAGATTCGCCTGGAGATTTGTGAATAAATTCTGTATGCCGACGACCGAGGATCCAGCCCCAGCCACCTGCTATTGCTTTCAGGACTCACTGCATGATCAATGTGATTTGGTGAACTCACTGCATGCCTTGGGGGGGTCCTCACTCTGGTCTCAGGAACACTTTCAAATGCACCAAGCATGCTGTGGACTCCAGTAGAGCTTCATTCTTTTTGTCTCTGAAATCCTTTCTTTCTTTTTCTTTTTTTTGCAATAGTGCTTAATTATTTGTCATGCTTAAAATATAGCCATATTTACGGAGTATGGAAGGATGTGGGTGTTAAAAGGGAAGAATGCATTCGTGTTTTACCTAAGAAATGGTGAGGAGATATGGGTTCATAAAGAGTAAAGCTCCTGTGGTACCCGATGGTGGTCGTGTGTCGGGTTGTGCATTTTATCACCGCATCGGATGGAAAGGTCAACATGCAAGGACAGTTTGAAATGTCTCAGATCTGATCTTTTCTGTTTTCACACCAAAAGTAACCATGTTGAACAGAATCAAAGGCATTTCAAATGACATCTTTATGCGAGTGCTGGTTTCTACAGGACTCCCCTTCACACCGTCAGATCTACCTTGATTGACAGACCCAAATTGTGGCTGGTTTATAATCAGCGCTGCTTGCATGAACAACTTAAGATAGAACTTCTGCCACTTGATCCACCTGACACAAGAACCAAACAATCTTACATTTTATGTGTGATTATCCACTTTACACAATGATTGATAATACATTGTTATCAGATTATAGTTACAGTATTGGCATTGTGTGTCTTAGTACAAACATTACTTATTATGCCAGTCATAATTATACAAGTAATGATGCATTTTTATTATTCTTTACTACTGTATGTAAAATACTTACTAGCTTTAAAACACATTAAAATGTGTCATTTGGAGTTGACGGTCCCTTTCAAATGTCTGATAGGACAGAGTTTAGGATGTTCAGTGATGCAACAGAAGCTTCTGACAGTTGATGCTGACTGGTGCATTTCTTTCACATTAGACTCCCGTACCTGATCTCATTGTGCAATTCAACATGTACGTTTTCCTGTATTTTACCTTCAAATTAAATTATTGACTCATTCTGAACAAACATTGGATTTTGTTGGTGTTGTTGTTATTAGTAGTAGTAGTAGTATTAATAGTAGTAGTGGTGCTGAGGTAGTCGGCAGCAGTACATTACATTACAGGCATTTAGCAGACACACTTATGAGAGTGACGTACAATGAAGTACAAATCAAAAACAGGGACTAGAGGAAAGTACGGTTCCGAGTCCTAGCATGGCCATATAGATACAATTTTAACCCTTGAAGAATACATCAGCTTATGAACTAGCATACCACGGTTGGCAGCTAGAATACCCTGGAGTACAACAATACTGTATGTATATATGTATATAAATAAAATGGATCTGGTGTAAATGGAGAAGAGGAGGGGACCAAGGACTGAGCCCTGGGGGACTCCTGTAACAAGGGGGCAAGGGGTTGACACTCTTCCAGCCCAGGAAACCTGGGAGGACTGGTCAGAGAGATAGGATTTAATATCTAGTCTAAGGCTATGCCACAGATCCCTGTAGATGCCAGGGAGGATAGGAGGATGGAGTGGTTGACCATGTCGAAGGCTGCAGAGAGGTCAAGGAGGATCAGGACAGAGGAGAGGGAGGTCTGAAGCTGGACTGGTGGGGGTCCAGCAGGTCATTCTGTGAGAAGAAGGAAGAGTTGGTTGGAGGCAGCTTGTTCAAAGGATTTTGATGGAAAAGAAAGGAGAGATACTGGTTCTGCATGCAGGAGGGGCCCATTGTGGGTTTCTTTAGGGAATGAGCTGAATAGTGTGTCAAGCTCATCAAGGAAACTTCCCAGGGGACCTGGAGGATGATATACAACAACAATAACAATATAGAATTCAACAGGGTGAGTGATTGAGACAGAGTGGTATTCAAAGGTGGATAGGGATAAGTCAATGAGGGGAAACAGAGAATTTCCAGGAGGGGGAGATCAACAAGTCAGTGCCACCTCCACAGCCGGATGGTATGTGAGAAGGAGAAGGAGGATGAGAGGGCAGCGGGGGTGGCGGTGTTATCTAGCGTGATCCAGGGCAAGGAACTGTAGGGACTGGAGGGAGGCATAAACAGTAATGAATTCATCCTTCCTTGTGGCAGACTGGCATTTCCATAGCCCCCGCCCGCCTGCAACTGTGGGGTTCCGCCGCCGTGGAGGGCTACGTCGCTGGAAGCGCCTTATTTAGGGGACAGCGCAGACTGTAATGGGTGCTGACACGCCATACCATAATAACTGGGAGGGCTGCTAACTGAGGGCTGCTAACTGAGCACGCCTATATAACCTGCTAAGTACCAAATGGAATCTAGCGATCTAATAATTACCCTAACAATTGCAGCGTCCAAAGTGTCTAACTGATTCTGATCACGTAATCAGAATAACAATGACGATTGAAACTGCCGGCGGCTGGCTGAAAAACGAACAAGATTCAGTAACTTAATAACAAATGCAGCACAGCTGGTCTAACTTAACAACGCGGCAATTGGAAACAAACAAAACTAGCACAGCTGAGAAATTCACCAGGTTTCCTTAATATCTAATACTGACACGCTAAAAACAAAATCAATACTTAAATTCTCTAGTCGGACGGCCTTCTAACATCTACACGCGCCTGGTGGAAAAAGCACTTCTCATATTAAGGAACGTGATTAAAGGAACTTTTTTTAAATATTCTGGAACTAAATATTTGCATCACAGCATCAGTCTGCATTAAACTCTGAGACTATAAAACCACAAACTAACCAATATAGTACATGTGCACTTTATTCTGCTCTGGCAGTAGCTATTATGCGTGATGCTGTCTGATGAATGTACTCAATCTAATGTTATGTATCTCTGTAATACAGAACATGTACTGAATTGAAGTTAATTGTTTACACATTAACTTCAGAAAGGTATAGTCTTTCAGAAATGGGATTATAATAATGCAAATGTCCAGGATGTCCATTAAAACACTTTGATTCACGTGAATTGGACCAATAATTATAATCTGAAATAGGAAGGAATTATAGACTTTATATATACACACACACACACACACACACACAAACCAAAGCTTATCTGGAAAGTAATTTCTTACTTATTCATCGTGAAAGCTGCACTGTTCAGAACTATCATGAGTGAACTTGATGCGGCGAATCTACCGTAGTCGGCGGTTCTTAAACTTTTTGCCTGGCGACCCCCCAAAAACAGTGGTCAAAGTACTCCCGACTTTAAAACGGGTCACGTTAGCTATCTTGCTGTTATTTCAATGTTTTAGATTAAGTACCAATTTTCTAGTCAAATGTAATACGAATCGAAAAATATAAATATGTATCCACTCTGACTTACTGTAACGTTAGCTCTGATAGACATTTTCAGTTACTCTAGAGGGCGCCATCACGCAAGCTATATGCATCGGTGCACCTGAGAAGAGACCGGGAGAGACGTCATTTTGGCGACTTGAGTAACTTTACAGGACAGCCCAAGTTACAGCTGTTATTAGTTTTTTTACAATCACTTCGACCCTAATCTCACAAGCTTGTGCTCAGTTTTCAAAACCTTAGACACAACACTCAAAATTGTAAGCACTTGTAACACAGCCCGTTTGTCTGTTTAAAACAATGCATGTGCATTCATATCTATGAAGAAATCTTGCACTTCTAAACTCATTGGTTCAAATTCCTCATTTTTCATGAAATACTACTACCCGGAGGAAACCCACACGAACACGGGGAGAACATGCAAACTCCACACAGACAGGCCCCGGCTGATCGGGATACAAACCCAGGACCCCCTTTGCTGTGGGGCGGCAGTGCTACCCACTGCACCATCCGTGCCACCACGAGGACAGTATTTTCAAATGTAATGTGTGTATTTCATTTTGAAATGCTAATACTCTGAAAGATAAGTTGAGTCATTGTGAACAAGTGATTTGGTTCAGAGATCAAATAATTTTTGGTTTATGTATATTGTATCTAAGCAATTGAAAAAATAAAAAGTTCAGTTTTTTTTAAAATAAATTTTGATTATCTGTTTTGAGTTTTGTGTCTATAGTTTTGAAAAGTGTCTGTGTGTGTGTGTGTGTGTGTGTGTGTGTGTGTGTGTGTGTGTGCGCGCACATTGTGGCACCCCAGTGCCTCTGGCAGAGTGGGACAGGCAGCAAAGCCACCTTCAGTAGCACAGTCAGAGACCCTTCCCCCAACGCAGGCTACTGGGGAAGCTAATTGAGGGCAGGTATTTCCCTAACTACCTGCTAACAGCCTGAGCAAGCAGCAACAGGTGAGCTGCATTCTGTCAATCAAGAATGCCCGAGGTGGAGTGCTCTTAAACAGAGGAAACCTGGAGAAGGCGGGAGAGACACAGGAGGTGAAGTGGCTCTCTACAGCCTCTGGACGAAACAGTGAGCGAAAACCCTGGTCGTGAGTAATCATTGAAGACTGTGTGAAATGATCCTGGCAGTGAAGATTATGTGAACCGGATAATTGAAGTCACCAACGTTGAAGATTGTGCAGAGCAGAGGTGTCCAATCTTATCCTAAAAGGGCCGGCGTGGGTGCAAGTTTTTGTTTTAACCCAGCAGTAACACACCTGATTATACTAATGAACTAATCGTGGTCTTTAATCAAGACCTTGATGAGTAGAATCAGCTGTATTAGTCCTGTGCTAAAACAACAACCTGCACACACACACACCGGCCCTTTCTGGATAAGATTGGACACCCCTGGTGAACAGTGTGAATTCAAGTACATTGGGGAAGAGTGATATGACGGACTGTGTGGCTGTCTAAAGGAGGAGGAAGAGCTGGAGACCAAGCCTGGACCGGGAGAAGGCCGGACAAAGCCTGGCCTTTGTATACATTTACTTATTTTTACCTAGATCATATTCCACCTTATTATATATCCATGTTCCTATTTTTTTTTTTTGGTATCATTCTTTATGTTGTTTGCATGCACCCACAAACCACAGCAAATTGTCCTTGTACGTAAAACTACATGGCGAATAAAGAGATTCTGATTCTGATTCTGGCCTAGACGCCCCCCATTTTATATATTTTCTTTCTTTCTCTTTCTTTTTCTTTCTTTCTTTCTCTTTCTTTCTCGCTCTCAAATTTTACTTTCTTTTGAATGTCAAACACAAGACGCACACTCTTTTTCAAAAGCCACAACTCACTCACCCACTCACTCATCCGTCACTCCTTCACAGGCACTGCCAAAAGCCGATGGACAGCGGGTAACGCCCACAGTCTTATTTAAAAAATGTGACTGTTTACCTGTATGAGTATGTGTGTGTGTGTGTGTGTGTGTATACATGTGAGAGCGTATGTTCCTGAGTGTGTCCGACTTGACATCATGTGGTGTGAGGGTACACTGTGGGTCAGGCTCCTCTTACCCTCAGTCAGACCGGCGTCGCCGCATCCAATCATCGCTGTTAAATAAAATGCACAAATCCGCAGGACACTTTCAACACCGCCATTTTCGATTAGTCACGACACACCGCCCCAAAGCACAGCTCACACAGCTCTGTCTCCAGACGCAGGGGACGGATTCCGATGTTTATTCACGATTCTGTTGCAAGCTAACAGAAATTGACACGGTAGGCCAAATACTGCAACCTCTAAACACGGCAGGAGAGTGCAAGAGCATTTCTCAAGTTGTTGCCAAAATTTGTCTCATTGACCACAACATCACTATGGGAGGGGATTGGTCAGCAGGTTAACCCACACTCATCACTCTGGGAGGGGATTGGTCAGCTCATCGCTCCCTCTGACATCACTCCAGTGGTGCAGGTCTCCAGTAAAGCAGCTTGTAGCATCATTACACAGGTAGTTGGAAGACCGTGTATCTAAGGCTGGGAATCCGAATCCAATCCGGTTTTTATTTTTTCCACCCAGATCCCTGCTGTAGATCCTGGCATACCACGGCCATGGGAGAGCGACATACATTGTCACTCGTGTCACACCCAAGGCACTTGCAGCTAGTGAAACTACATATCAAGAGTTTCCTTATGCTCGACAAAACAGGCTTGGCAGCACGGACAACAACTAAATTATAAATACTTTGTATTTATAAAATATTCAAGGCATTTATAAAAATGAGCTCATGCTTTTTAGAAAGCAGGCGTTTGCGCACAGTGAAGTCGGGCGTTTGTGAACCTGGTATTAACTGCATCCTGCTTTAATGCGTGATAGTTCTGACACAGGCGTGTAGGCCGGAGAATGATCAAACATCAATGACACACGTGACACAGCAAGTTAAGTGATACAATTTATTTGTGTTTTTTTACCATTGCAGCTCTGGGCCCCTTATCGCTCGCTGCCGTTTAGATGCGTTAAAACATCACATTAACTCATCTGACCTTCCTACAAAACCCTAACACAGAAATAAGATACAGAACATTATGTTACAATAGTACAAATGATAAATTATATTATACAGTTATAATGCCGACACGTGGAGCACATACCCAATAGTGGAAGCAGCCTGCACCAAGTAATATGAAACGGTTTGGTAAATATACAGACACAGCAATGTGAAGAAATAAAACAACCTTATGCATGTCCACAAAGTTAGCCCCGCACAGAAAATGCCAAGATGAGCCCATAGCAACAGGAGACTGGGGGGAAAAAAAAATAAAAAATACACACACACACACGACCCACCAAGCTACAGACCGTCTGTACTTAAAGGAAACGGTCATCGCAACACGTTTTTCTTACCTTACAATGCACATTTTCCTATCTTAATATTTTCAGCGTCCAGTTTTGCATATTTCTGTTAGTCATTTGCAGGGGTTAGACCTTTACTCAAAGCCTGTGGCACCTGACACACACTTCAGTTTAAAGTTAAAACTCACAACACCGCTTAAAGCCGCCAGCCTCTGCTTTGCATTTCCGTCCTGGTCAGATGAATCTCAGTACGCATCCGCTACAAAGCCGTACACGGACTGCATTAACAACATATGCCCAGCAGAGGGCACAATTGGACAGAAAAATCCCATTTTAAAAATGGCAGTGATTTGCAACAGCCTAAAACATTTGGGCCCAAATAGTTTGTTTACATAATCAGTATTAACGCAACACATAACAGCACTTCCATGTGAATAAACCCTTGACACTTTGGTTACTAAACGTTCTGAATATGATGCATTAATTGTGCTCGCGAAGACATTGTACTTTATGGTTATATGTGACAGCGGTGTTTGACCGAGACACTGCAAGAAACTCAAGAGAGTGCCTTCGAATCATGAGAAGAGGGACAATCTGGTTTCTGTCAGGTTTCAAAGTGGATTTTCTTGCATATTTCAAATTTTTCCCCCTCGCCCAGGAAGGTAATGCACAGTGCTGATCAGTCCACACTGTCTTTAAAGGAACTTTCACCCAACAAATTCATCCTATGAGACGTATTCTTTCCTAAACCTGGTCACGCCTGTGAGACCAGAGGATCAGCTCAGAAAGCTGACCTGACTGCATATGAAAAGAGGAGCAGTTTGACTTTAACATTTAACCTACATGTTAAAAAAAAAAAAAGCTCATATCCATCAGCCCGGGGAAATGCAGGCGTGTGGAAGAGGGGCGGGGATAAAAGGCAGTGTGTGGATGCCCCGCGCTTACGCCACACAGCCAAGCTGGCAGCTGGCGTCCGGTCACTTAGCTCAGATCAACCCTCTGCCCACACAGAGCACCAGAGAGCAGAGAGCAGGTACACTCCAGGCCTACTACTCAGGGCCACTCACTGTGTACTGGTGTAATCAGTTAAGTCAACGATTGGCTAGAGACACCGCACACCATGATACAAAAGCCTGCATATACAGCACCCCCATCCAGGACTGGAGTTAAAACTGCAGCCCCTGATGCAGTTAATTATTTTGAGGCCATTAGGCAGCAAAGAGTCTTAAAAACTGAAACAGGTTCCAGCTGCTGGTAGAAAGAAAGGAGTAAGCTAAAGAGCTGAATCTAACATGCCCACCGCTACACCCAGAGAGAGCCCACGTCTCCCACCTCAACCAATCAACAAGTCAGCCTGTTACCACCTCTCCCACAACAACCAATCAACAAGTCACCCTGTTACCACATCTCCCACTACAACCAATCAACAAGCCTGTTACTGAGGAAGCAGAATCTACACTGCAGGTGTTCTCTCTTTTCTGGCCTGACTGACTGACAGACAGACAGACAGACCCTTTCTTAACGAGGTAAAGACGTGTACAGGTAATATTTACTACACACACACACGAATGTGACAGTATGTCCCTGACTCCATCTACACACACATGCATGAGTGTGTGCGAGTGTGAACACACCAAACATACAGACACTTGGATCTGAGGACTGAATTAAGAAAGGAAAGCAAAGTGAAGGGAGTGATAGTGTAGGTTGATCATAACAGCCTGACGGGCCAGGACCTGTCGCTTACAAAATCCCCACACACGCGCGCGCACGCACGCACGCACGCACGCACGCACGCACGCACGCACGCACACACGCACACACGCACACACGCACACACGCACACACACACACACACACTCTCACGCACACTCGCACGCACACTCGCACGCATGCGCACACGCACACGCGCGCGCACACGCACACAGACACGCACGCACACAGACACACACACACACACACGTTTCTACACAGAAAAACAGCACGCAAACACACACACACACACACACACACACACACCTGCTTCTCCAAAGAAAAACAGCATGCACACACACACACACACGCACGCACGCACGCACGCACGCACGCACGCACACACACACACACACACACACACACCTGCTTCTCCAAAGAAAAACAGCATGCACTTACATCTGCTTCTCCAAAGAAAAACAGCATGCACACACACACCTGGCTTCTCCACACAAACAGCACACACACCAACTTCCCTTTGTTCCTTGTTTGATAATTAATATCACACAGGGTCAACTGACAAAAAAATAAAAATGTTTAAAAAAAGTTTCAGATTTTTTTAATGTTTCGATCCTTATAGCGCGGGTCAGAGGCGAGACAGCTGAACGCTATAAGGTGTTAATTCAACATTAGATCAGTATTAAGCTTACAAAAATCCAAAACAAACACAAGAACCTGCACAGTTGAGCCATACCACGACTTAAATGGCCATTCCTTCCAACAGTCCCTCCAGAATACGCACGGTAGAAAACGGTGGCTTTTTTTTCTTTCTTTTTTTTTCTTTTTTTCTTTTTTAAAAGAGCCTCCCCCCTCTCAAGATGTGGGAAACAGTTCCTTGTCGGGCTTTAGAAAGTTGTTTAAAGAGCCAGGGTGCGGGTTCATCTCCCCAAGGCGACGGGACTGGAACCGGTCGGACAGGAACGTCGCCCCCGGCGCCCAGAACGCGGCGGTGGCGTCGACCTGGTTGGGCGGGACTCGTTTCTGCTCGCCTAAGGACTAATGGTGAACCGACAGTCAAAGGAACCCGAAAGGCGTGCGAAATCCCCGCGCAGAGCGCGGGGAAGAGGGCGCAGGTAAACGGAGCGAGCCAGGCACCACTGCGCCGGAAGCACACGGTGTTCGTCAGAGGACAGGACTTACAGGTTCATTCGATTAAAGAGTTAGCTTTAGTGAATACACCGCTTTAATAAGACTAGAGTAGGAGAATTAAAAAACGGGAGCAGAATTACTAATTAATCACAAGCCTTTGGACAAGGTCAAAGGACAGTTTGTTACCCCGCCACCCCCCCTCCCCCGCCCCTCCCAAAAAAACATACCACTCGCTGTGGGGGTACTGACCTCCGACTGGGCTAAGTATTCTCTGTCTTTAAAAAAAAACAAAAAAAAAAAACAAGTCTTGATAAAAGAGCGAACCTGTGTGAGAAGAGGAAGAAACTGCTATTGTCTGTGGCGCAGGTAGGGGGCGCTCTCACAACAGGAAGGGGTTGGTGGTGGTGGCAGCCTGGCCGGGGGGGCCCTGGGGGGGCAGGGCTGTGCTCATCAGGGGCTGTGGCAGAGACATGGGGCCCATGCTCACGCCCTGCATCATGTGGCCCATAGCCCCCTGCGGGGGCAGGGCAGAGGGCAGGAGCAGGCTGGGGGGCAGGGAGGACAGGGGCAGGGGGTCCGAGCTCATCTGGGCCCCCCCGGCGAAAGCCTGCGCGCTCACACCCATCAGGGGGCTCCCCCTCATCTGGTTGAGCGTGGGGGGCTGAGGCTGCAGCACCTGGAACGGGTTCACCTGGGCCGGGGGAGGGGCTGGTCCTGTAGGGAGAACAGTGACATCACAGCCTGGACACACCCACGGCACGCTGACATCACAGCCTGGAAACACCCACGGCACACTGACATCACAGCTCACAGTCTGGACACACCCACGGCACACTGACATCACAGCCTGGACACGCCCACAGCACACTGACATCACAGTCTGGACACACCCACAGCACACTGACATCACAGCCTGGACACACCCACAGCACGCTGACATCACAGCCTGGAAACACCCACGGCACACTGACATCACAGCACAGTCTGGACACGCCCACAGCACACTGACATCACAGCACAGTCTGGACACGCCCACAGCATACTGACATCACAGCACAGTCTGGACACACCCACAGTATACTGACATCACAGCACAGTCTGGACACACCCACAGCACACTGACATCACAGCCTGGACACACCCACAGCACACTGACATCACAGTCTGGACACACCCACAGCACACTGACATCACAGTCTGGACACACCCACAGCACACTGACATCACAGTCTGGACACACCCACAGCACACTGACAAAATTTAAATAAATCTGCAACCTAACTGGAGAGCACTGAGTGACAAGCCGGATTTGACCCTCACCTGCAGAGAGGAAGGGGTTGGAGATGGGGGCCGGCTGCGGGGGAACAGTCACAAGGGTGTCCAGGTTGACGAGGGCGGCGTTGGGCCCCAGGAAGGACTCTGGGGTCTTCCTGCTGGGGCCCCCCGGGAGCATGTCCAACAGCTCCGAGCTTGCCGACAGGCTGGGCTGTGAGGGCAAGGTGGAGCTTCCTCTGGCCTCTCCTGCCAATCACAAACCATCTCTCATCACCCAGTGAAAACGCAGCCAAGCCACGCTTGTGTAACAGCAGTACGGACTGAGCCCCGTGCCTCTGCTTCTCTCCCATTCCTGCAGCATTCTGAGGGCCACTCAGGCGCCATGACGACACCCGGGCGCCGTGACGACACCTTGTGATACAGTAAGACTCCCAAGACTTTTGAAAGAAGTGGAAAAACTTGTTACTGGCCGTAACTCAGTAATTTGCGAAAGAGGAGGATGGAATGAAAGTGGGAACATTCGCTAACATATTCAAATTTTTTTTTTTGAATAGCTAACGTTAGCTGAAGTCATGCACGGCGAACAAAAATGGCTGCCAACAGGGAAACGGAGAGAACAAAAGTTGACAATTGTTTAGCTGTTCTAATACACTTTAATCAGTGTAATATTTGTTCTTACCGATAAAAATAAAGGTATGCAACAAATCTGCTAGCTGGCATTGTTAGAGGTAAGTCGCATCCGTTTGTATTGAAAATGCGTTGTGGCGAACTTAATGGAATTAAAATTGTTCGGTCTTGAATGCATGTCTGGTTGGTCTCTGATATCGGTGGAATCACTCAGTGAGGTCTCAGAAAGTATGTGATGTCACCGATAGCGCCATGGAAACGGAACTTATTAGTTATTAGAGTTATTTTCTTACCGGTCATAATGGAAGAAGATCGAAGGCTGTCGAAGTCAGACAAGTCCTCCCTGGAAGTACCGTTTAGTGTGCCGAACAGGTCAAACTCACCTGCAAGGAACAAGCGCACGGTAATTCCTCATAACCAACATTCTTACTTTACAACTAGACACACAAGACTTTAAAACCCAGCAGTGGGGAACATTTTTTTAAAAATCACTGTCGCTGAACTGCATGCTACCGCTACGATTCCAAGGAAGGAAATGGAATACGAGTCAATACAGGCGTTTAGTAAAGCCACTAATCTCTGTAATCGCTGCACTGTCAGATCACCAACATGGAATAATTTGTCAGCTCATTTACGGCTTGAGGCTTTTTTTCCACAGGAAGGAAAGTGGCCACATTACTCACAATGAGAAAAAACAATATCTGCTGCTTCCCGGTGCCAGGTGGGTGGGTGAATGAGAGCAATACATAATACTGAAATGGATTTGTAACTACAAGTAGGACTAGACTTCATCACTATACCTCATTCGGACTGATTGTAACTCGTTCTGACTGGTTATAACCCCTCCTGACTGGTTATGACCTTTTCTGACTGCTTATAACTGGTCATACTGCTTCTGACTGCTCATAGCTCATTATGACAGATTATAAATCATTAGGACAGGTTATAACTGTGGTCCCCCACCTGCTCCAGAGGCCTTGGGGCGAGTGGCAGCCCCACCAGCCCAGGGGTCCGTAGGTGCAGCGGACGACCCCCAGGGGTCGCTACTCTTCACAGGGGCCACGGAGATCGAGGGGGCCCCCCAGGGGTCGGCTGCAGGGGGCGGTTTAGAGGCCGCACCTAAACGCGCAAGGAGAGAGCGGCCAGACGTTAGCGCATATAGCATTGGCGGAAAAGCAAACAGTCCTGGCCGGTGACACACATCTCACACGCGCACGCCGCTCCGTTCAGCTGCACCTTGCACCCCCACCACGGCAGTCACGCCATCACTGCCAACTAAAGGCCGCCCAATCAGTTGTGAGATCACAAATACAGTGAGCTCCATATATTTATTGGCACCCCTCACTGGCAATGCACAAAAAAATACTTTAAGTAGTAATGTGGTGGTCGGTCACACTTTCTAGGTTTTTATAAGCAATTTGCACAAGAGCGCATTGAAGAAACACGATGAAAGTATTAAATGTGTCTGTTCATTAGTTTTGGAGAAGTGAGCGTTTTACATGCATCTTCGTATTTTCAATTTTTTATTTTTGAGAATGTTCTCCTCGTAGTGTGTCATGAGTTACCCCTCCCCTTTAACTCATGACCCATAGTTTACGCCGTGGGCCTCCAGGCAAGACGATGCAAATATTTGACTAACGTAAGATTCACTTAAACTATTCACTTAAATGCCAACCATATTCACTTAAGAACTATTAGAATATCTCTATAATATAATATATAATACATAATATAATATAGCTAGCTAGCTAATTTGCTTTCATAAGGATGTTATAGTTGTGCAAAGACTAAAGGCGAAGAACACATATGTAGTTATAAAACCATACCAGTTTGTTATCGGTAGCAACAAGCAAATTAGTTATGAGCTAGCTTGCCAAATTTACAAATATCCACCTGAGACACAACGCAAGTGCTTGCAATGCTCACCACTATGCTCATATTGCCTCAGGTGGATATTTGTAAATTCGTCTAGCTAACTAAGGCTAATTGGCTTGGTGCTACTGATAGCAAACTGGTATTGTTTTATAACTAGATATGTAGTCTTCGCTTGGATAATAAGCAATAGTATAATGATCGCTTGTCTGGAGTGCAATTTGGGCAGCTACACGCGAACAATCAGAGTAAGCCCCCACGCCACTGGCTGTGGCAAATAGAACCACTTTCCAACCAATGAGCTTGAATTATTGTACAGCTGTGCAATGTTTTGGTACAGAGTGACGGCCCATCAACTGTATATTGTGAAACCAGAATTTAAGGACTATTAACACAGGCAGAGGGCGAGTCAACATGTCAGTAAGCCTTTTTCGACGATAGGAAGGCATTTACAATGGTCTTGTAACAATGTTTTAACACAAAAATCTTACCAATTGTCCCTTTAAGGTTAGCTAGCATACACAGTTCTATGCCTTAATTAGCTGCAGCGCATTGTATTTTTAGCTAGACAGATTACATTCCGTTATATTTGATTGAATACTAAAAATTCTAATTCTTTTTTACTGCCACCTCTGAAAAGACTATGACTACTGGGAACGGAATGTATGCTATGAAGCAGAGCTTTCCCTCGAGGGAGGTTTTTCCCAAATTAACTTGCGACATGCAACAAGCAAACATAGCAGGTGCACTGCAAGGAAGGATAGACAACAAACAAATCAAAAGGAATTGAACCGCCGTGGCCACCTATAGAGGAATTAACATCGGCCCCATAATGACTTCAGGATGTTCAGGAATAATCTTCTGCGATAATAAACACACACCAGCCAGTCTTATAAAACACAAACAAAAAACATGTTGGCTAAAGCATCTGACAGTTTTCTCCCCATTACTTGTGTGCTCATGAATTATTCCCAAACCTAGACCACAGACTTCAAATTTGGGAAAAAAGGGCCTACTCTTCAACGGGATAAAGGGAAATAGCAGCGCAGTTCTCTCAGTGATACACACTAACAGAGTGGACCCGGAGGTCAAAGAGGGGAACAGCAGCTGTGTGGAAGTGCTCCAGGCTCTCCAGCTGCGGGGCCCTGGCTGTGTGCTCCTGCGGCCACTCAGTTCAGCGAGTGCGATAATGCAGCGCCGTTAGGCCGCATTTCTCAGGAGCTGTGTAGGGGACAGGGGAGCAGGTGGACTGGGCAGGAGAGGGGCCGTGAACACAGGGCCTAGAGACAGGGGCCCACAACAGGGGGGGCAGGAGAGACCTGAACACAGGGCCTGAACACAGGGGCCAGGAGAGACCTGAACACAGGGACCCTCAACACAGGGGCCAGGAGAGACCTGAACACAGGGCCTGAACACAGGGGCCAGGAGAGAGACCTGAACACAGGGGCCAGGAGAAAATGCCAATAAAAAAGACCTGAACACAAGGAGCTGAACCAGCATTTGCAGCCGGAAGGACTTCCTGCACAGCTTGGGACAGGAAGCTGTGGCATTCATTATATAGAATCTCTGGCACACTGCCATGCAGAAAACACACAGCTGGAAATACTGTATTTATGGAAAATTATTTCCAAACTCTTTCGGTTTAAACCCTTTTTCACTGGTTTCACTGAATATTTCTAATCCTGTAGCAGCAAGTGTTATGATTATCGTGCCGTTAAATCTTCACATGGAAACAGAAGCGGCATGTAAGCAAGGTCAAAAATATTATCGACAGACCAAATGTTCAGCTCGATACGGTTAACACAGAACGTCCTTGCCCCCTACTGAAGCAAACATTCAACATTCAAATTCAATCCATCTTCTGAACTTTCGATGGAAGTACAGAACAGTTTCAACGGCCATTTGGAAGACGCTATAAAAGGAAGGCTGGAGATGACCATCTGGTGAGGGCACGGTATCTGCGGTGCGGGGCCCTCTTGAGTATTGTCAGAGAAGCAGGGCCCGAGGAGGGCTGGCGGAGTGGAGCATGATGGGAGATTGAGTTTACCGAAAGACTGCCAGGGGTCTGGGGCAGCGGCCGCTGCTCCTACTGTGGCTCCCGCTGAAGCCCATGGGTCGGTCGCCTGAGCCACGGGGCCACCAGGGGCCCCACTCATCATATCCATCAGCCCCGAGCTGCCAGCCTGGGGTACGGACAGACAGACGGGATTAACCGCAGTTTATCACATCGTATTTGTATTATTATTACAACTACTACTTCTGCTACTATATTTACAGTATTGTATTTGCACTGTTAAATTGATGGTGTGTGTGTGTGTGTATTTTCTTTCATTTTGTTTTATGCTCGTTCCAGTGAAGCAATTTTTAACTTGTGTTTGGAAAAGTGCTATACAAATGAAGATGTATTATTGTTGTTGTTGTTATTATTATTTTGTTTAATTTCACAAACCACGCCACCTCAACATCTCAACATTAAAATGGCTTCACAATCAGTTTCAAATGTACATGGAATGTCAAAAACCACACTTGTTGTCCAAAGCCTCAGACCAATGGAAGAGCTTGCATTTAGATACATTTTGTTAACTCAGCGAAAAACAACCAAACAACTGAGTGACAGAAAAGTAGGTTAGGGGGGTTAAAATGTCCCATAGCTATAGCAAGAATGCAGATCCATGCAGAAACCAGACGTGTGATCCAGACAGCAAACGATTGGAGCAAACTGCTTGCAGCAAACAGTTCCTGCTCAACGGTTTTAAGTAAACATTCCACTTAGTTTGCCACCAACTCCTTTCTTAAACAAATGGATGTGACTTAGGTCTATCAATAGAAGCTGGCTGATTAGCTGCATACCTGGAATTTCATTTGAATATGTTTGCGAACGTTAGGCCAAGAATTCATCTGTGATTGGCTGAGTGCCCATAATGGGGCTGATCTGTGATCGGCTGAGGATGGGGTGATCTGTGATTGGCTGAGTGCCCACAGTTGGGGTGATCTGTGATTGGCTGAGTGCCCACAGTTGGGGTGATCTGTGATTGGCTGAGGGCCCACAGTTGGGGTGATCTGTGATTGGCTGAGTGCCCACAGTTGGGGTGATCTGTGATTGGCTGAGTGCCCACAGTTGGGGTGACCTGTGATTGGCTGAGGACCTACATTGGGTTGATCTGTGATTGGCTGAGGGCGGGGTGATCTGTGATTGGCTCAGAGTCCACAGTGGGGTGATCTGTGATTGGCTGAGTGCCCACAGTTGGGGTGATCTGTGACTGGCTGAGGGCGGGGGGATCTGTGATTGGCTCAGAGCCCACAGTGGGGAGATCTGTGATTAGTTGTGTGTGAGACTTATCCCTGGTTATGGGTATGCACTTTGTTGTACGTCGCTCTGGATAAGAGCGTCTGCCAAATTCCATTAACATAATGGCAGACAGCTCACCTCTTTCTTCTTCAGCACCTTCCCTGGCCCAGCCACCGGCCCTTTCCCTGGTCCCTTACGGCTCTCCTCCAGCGCCATCTGCAGGCGGAGGTCATCGCCTCGGCGCACCCGCTCCTCCTGAAAGGACACACGCAGGTAAACACACACGCCCGCAGGGAACACACACGCCCGCAAGTAAGACACACCCGCAGGGAAAACACACGCCCGCATGTGTGCGCAGGACACACACACAGATACATGGACACGCAGACACACTGACACAGGTAACACACAAACACGCCCGTAGGGAACACACACACACGCCCGCAGATAACGCACACACACGCAAGTAACACACACACAAACACACCCGCAGGGAACACACACAAACACACCCGCAGGGAACACACACACACACACACTCGCAGATAACACACACACACGCGCCCGCAGGTAACACACACACACACACACTCGCAGATAACACACACACACGCGCCCGCAGGTAACACACACACACACCCAGATAACACACACACGCGCCCGCAGGTAACACATACACATATACAGACGCAGGTAACACACACACACGGACGCAGGTAACACACACACTTGCGTGCGCAGGTAACACACACACACACACGCACGCACACACACACACACACACACACACACACACACACACACACACACACACACACACACACACACACACACACACACACACACACACACACACACACGGACAGACACACACACATGGACAGACACACACACACGGACAGACACACACACACGGACAGACACAGACAGACACGGACACAGGTAACACACACACTTGCGTGCGCAGGTAACACACACACACACACACACACACACACACGGACAGACACACGCACACGGACAGACACCGACAGACACGGACACAGGTAACACACACACACGCCCGCAGGTAACACATACACATATATACAGACGCAGGTAACACACACACTGGCGTGCGCAGGTAACACACACACACACACATACATACATACACACGGACAGACACGGACACAGGTAACACACACACAACTACACATCCGCACACGCTATTTTGATGTCTGTTAAATTGTCGTTACAGGGTTACAGAATGAGCAAATCGGCATCCTGCCGTTTGGCTTAAAATTACAACATTCTCCGTAGATGAGACCGAGAAGGCGATATGAACGAGAAATTTTAGTTTGAATTAATATTACATTTTGTAAATGTATAGGAAGCCATCCGTTTAAACGCTCCCATCTCTGCTATGCCATTTAATGAATACAGTATCCTGGCTATCCATCACCCACAGCATGATCGTCCTCAGTCTAATGGTTAATTAGGCTAAGCGGCCTCCAATATCGATTAAACAGACTGAACCTTTCAGTGTGTGGACCTGTGTGAACAAACAGCTCTTATAACTCAATGGTAAGAGAGGCACCCTGTTAAGTTTGTCAAAGCACACGGAGCATTTTATCACCGCAGTGAAGCAGCCATAGCAATCTGAAACACAGATCTGATTATTTAGCAGCCAGATTTTTAGACATTACCCACAACCATTACAAAGCAGAGGATCTATTTGCTCATTATGAACAGGTTCAGGTTTAAAACACATCTCATCGTTGTGAGTGAGAGAAGTTCTGCAAGGGAGGAGTTGGGGGCGGGGAGGGGCGGTTGGGTCAGCTTCATTTCAATTCAACTAACTGGACTGAAAAACAACCAATTTAGCTTGATGCGATTGGACCGAACTTGAAGCCGTTGGCGGAATTGACTGCGGAGCCGGAACGGACCGGTGCAGGGAGCGGGGGCTGAACCTGCACGGCCGGGGCGGTCAGTGCGGCATGTCGCGCGTAAAGAAACAGCACAATGCCCGCCTAACGGAACTCTCCAGAATGTTTTTTTTTTTTTTTTAAAGAGGAACCAGGAGAGGGGACAGCAGCGGATGTGCAGACAGAGACGGAGAGAAAGAGGGATTAGAGATGAATGGAGGGGTGGGCGGTGAAAGGGGCCAGTCAGAGATGGGCACGCCGAGCGAGCGGACATCCCCCCCTGGGGTGGGGGGGGAGCTCCTCGTTTTTCCCTGGGAAAATTCCTGCCAGATGTCCGGGCACTCCGCTCCGTTCCCAAGAGCGTACCGGAGATAGCGCAGTTACAGGCCAAGCAGAGCGCCGCAAACACACAGGAGCAGAGCGCCGCAAACACACAGGAGCAGACCACACACTGCAAACACACGACACACTGCAAACACACAGGAGCAGACCACACACTGCAAACACACGACACACTGCAAACACACAGGAGCAGACCACACACCGCAAACACACAGGAGCAGACCGCACACTGCAAACACACAGGAGCAGACCGCACACCGCAAACACACAGGAGCAGACCGCACACTGCAAACACACAGGAGCAGACCGCACACTGCAAACACACAGGAGCAGACCGCACACTGCAAACACACAGGAGCAGACCACACACTGCAAACACACAGGAGCAGACCGCACACTGCAAACACACAGGAGCAGACCACACACTGCAAACACACGACACACTGCAAACACACAGGAGCAGACCGCACACTGCAAACACACGACACACTGCAAACACACAGGAGCAGACCACACACTGCAAACACACGACACACTGCAAACACACAGGAGCAGACCACACACTGCAAACACACGACACACTGCAAACACACAGGAGCAGACCGCACACTGCAAACACACAGGAGCAGACCACACACCGCAAACACACAGGAGCAGACCACACACGGTAAACACAGACGACACACTGCAAACACACAGGAGCAGAGGACACACTGCAAACACACAGGAGCAGACCACACACTGCAAACACATAGGAGCAGACCACACACTGCAAACACACATGAGCAGACCACACACTGCAAACACACGACACACTGCAAACACACAGGAGCAGACCACACACTGCAAACACACGACACACTGCAAACACACAGGAGCAGAGGACACACTGCATTTTTCACACAGACCGCCAGAATAGAGAAAAAGATATATACTACATTCTATAAACACACAGCCTCCTCCAAAAGTATTGGAAAAGCAAGGTCAATTCTTTTGTTTTTGTTGTGTTTTTGCTATACACTGAAGACAATTGTGTTTGAGGTCAAAAGATGTAAATGAGATAAAAGATCGGAATTTCATCCTGGTATTTTTATCTCTATTTGTTAAAGAACTTGGAACACCTTGTATCAGATCACCCAATTATTAAGTGAGAAAAAGTACTGGAACATGTGACTCAACATGTTTCTTGTTGACCAGATGTGTCCTGTTTGATTAGTTAAAAAATTTTGAATGTCTATTCTTGGTTTTAGCCTTGTGAAGACTGTATTTTTGATAAACCAACATCAAGCCAATTTGAAGCTTAGAAAAGAGGGAAAATCCATTGCACAACTGCACAAGCATCAAAAAAGAAGAATGCAACAGTTTGGTGATGTCAATGGGTCGCAGGATTGATGTAGTTATTGCAAACTAGGGATATATGCTACCAAATATTAAGTGTTATTTACTTTCATTTACTTAAATACTCTCTGTTCTAATACTTTTGCTCACCTACAAATTGGGTGGTCTGATAGCAAATGTGCTATGTTCTAAGTAGTTTAACACATCTAGTTGTAAATACCAGGAAATAAAATCTGAAATTCTGAATTCTTGTCTTGTGTTCATCTTATCTCAACCCAAAATGTATTCAGTGTTTTGCAAAAACAAAGGAATTAGCTTTGCTGTTCCAATACTTTTGGAGGGGACTGTCGATAACCTAAGGTCTTTTTCAGGCAATGACCCAGATTACAACAAATGTATTGTAAATGCGTCAGACATTTAAAGATGATAGTTACTGAGCATGGTAAAAAAAAAAAAAAAGGCAAGTCCTATCAGGACTTCAAGAACCTGAAGAGATCAGAGTGGTTGTCTGAAAGATGCTTTGTGGATGGGCTTCTTCCCATGGCAAGAATAACTTCAGGTTTAGCAATCATTGGTTTTGCAAAGTATTGCCATATTTCCCTTCAAGCATCCTGCTCTTCTGCAAGCTGGAGAATTCATTCACTGCCACCAGGATATCTAGCCAAATTTTCATTATAACTGACTTTCTAAGAATCCTGCCTCAGTCTCTCTTAAAAATACCGTAGACGTCCACTGCCTACATCCGTGATTTCTACCCTGATACACACAGATAAACACAAACTTTCCGAAAGGAGTCTGACCGGTTTTATGTGGTTTCACAACTGCAAAGCCGAAATGGAGGATCTTCTGCACACTTAAGAACCATATCCATACAAAGTTGCTTAAAGGACGATAGTGGCCGTGTTAAACGTGCAGAAAGGACGATAGTGGCTGTGTTAAACGCGTGTAAAGGCCGTTAGTGGCCGTGTTAAACGCGTGTAAAGGACGATAGTGAGTGTGTTAAACGTGTGTAAAGGACGATAGTGGGCGTGTTAAACGTGTGTAAAGGACGATAGTGGCCGTGTTAAACGTGTGTAAAGGACGATAGTGGCCGTGTTAAACGTGTGTAAAGGCTGATAGTGGCTGTGTTAAACGTGTGTAAAGGACGATAGTGGCTGTGTTAAACGTGTGTAAAGGACGATAGTGGCCGTGTTAAACGTGTGTAAAGGACGATAGTGGCTGTGTTAAACGTGTGTAAAGGCCGATAGTGGCTGTGTTAAACGTGTGTGTAAAGGACGATAGTGGCTGTGTTAAACGTGTGTGTAAAGGACGATAGTGGCTGTGTTAAACGTGTGTAAAGGCCGATAGTGGCTGTGTTAAACGTGTGTAAAGGACGATAGTGGCTGTGTTAAACGTGTGTAAAGGCCGATAGTGGCTGTGTTAAACGTGTGTAAAGGCTGATAGTGGCTGTGTTAAACGTGTGTAAAGGCCGATAGTGGCTGTGTTAAACGTGCGTAAAGGACGATAGTGGCCGTGTTAAACGTGTGTAAAGGACGATAGTGGCTGTGTTAAACGTGTGTAAAGGCCGATAGTGGCTGTGTTAAACGTGTGTAAAGGCCAATAGTGGCTGTGTTAAACGTGTGTAAAGGCCAATAGTGGCCGTGTTAAAGGTGCAGAAAGGACGATAGTGGCTGTGTTAAAGGTGCAGAAAGGACGATAGTGGCCGTGTTAAACGTGTGTAAAGGACGATAGTGGCCTTGTTAAAGGTGCAGAAAGGACGATAGTGGCCGTGTTAAAGGTGCAGAAAGGATGATAGTGGCCGTGTTAAAGGTGCAGAAAGGATGATAGTGGCCGTGTTAAAGGTGCAGAAAGGACGGTCGGCATTGGTTGTACCTGCTCGGCCGCCTCGCGGCTCATGGCCAGGGCCAGCTGCAGCTGCAGCTCCTCCTCCCCGCTGGTCTGGGGGCGGGCCTGCTCCAGCTCGGAGTTGGCGTTGGCGTTCGGAGACGTGGCTGGAGGGACAAACGCACCAGTCACCCAGCCTGCCCACACAACCGCTCCCCCCCGACAAGCCTGGCCACACAACAGCAATGTCGACAATAATTATGAACATTTCACACCCATTCATTTCCTCTCGGGCGTAAAGATCACCACACAAGTATACATTTCACAAAAAAAAAAAAGACACAATGGACTAATTCATAAAAATGGCAGATACAAACAAACCTGTGATAAGATGGGCAACATCAGATATTAAACAAGGTTACGTATATTGCTATATATTCGGAACTGTAACAAGGTCCGTCGCGTCAGTAAGACACAAAGTGGGAGGACACAGATCTCAGTGTGAATGCTGTGTGTGAACACCTCCACAAAGAGGCTTTTCAGCCCCGCAGACTACACCTGTCCTACAGCGTGCCGCTGCCCAGAGCATCAACCCACCTCACTGTGAGCACGGACGCCAGCGATAAACTACCATAGCTTTTCACGGCATATGTTATGCCTTCCACTTCCAGGCATAACATAAAATGCACTCAAAACCCAATACGTTCTAATCAATTAACAAAAATAATAAGAGAAAGAGGACAAAATACAGTTACACGAAAGTGCTTGAAATAAGAGCACCATCAGAAAAATATGCATGCAGTAACGAGCTGTACAAAGCGGTTCCTGAGCCTTATCATTTTACATTCAGCATCTGATTACAACCTGACCTGGGGATTATCAGACCAGGACTGATATTATGATCAGTAAAAGTAGCAGTCTGTAGTAACACAATGCGAGCTGCTGGCAAACAGAGAAGATGTGCTTCTCTGCAGCAGTGCAGGGCCAGAGTAAGCATGGGATTAGGGACTACACCCACTCTGCGTCTCAACGCTATGACCTCATTGTGTTTGACTGGTCCTCTCAATGCCATGACATCACTGTTTGACTGTGCTGTCCGATGCCATTAGCTCACAGTGTTTGACTGTGCATCTAAATGCGATGAGCTCAACTGTGTTTGACTGCGTCTAAATGCTATGAGCTCAACTGTGTTTGAGTGCACTGCCCGATGCTCTGACTGAGTTGGCTCCTCATCCTCAGCAGCACTAAAATGAACAGGGGCAGCACTGAAATGAACAGGGGCAGCACTGAAATGACCAGGGGCAGCGCTGAAATGACCAGGGGCAGCGCTGAAATGACCAGGGGCAGCGCTGAAATGAACTGGGGCAGCGCTGAAATGACCAGGGGCAGCGCTGAAATGAACAGGAGCAGCACTGAAATGAACAGGAGCAGCACTGAAATGAACAGGAGCAGCACTGAAACCCCCCACGGCATTGCCGCACGATCAGATGGGGAAACTCATCACTGTGCGGTACGCGTTCCAAAGAAACCCCTGCTCACTTCTCGGGGGGCCTGCTCAACAGTCGGGTTTTCCGTCACCGCAGTTCCCCGCTCGCGATTGGACAGGGGGGCGTGCTGGGATGCGGAGCGTTCTCCCACAGACCCACTAATGACAGGTCTCAGTGCCCGACGAAACCACACGACCTCCCGCCACGGTGGCACACGCCAGCACGAGCGCGCCTCGCGCTGCTCGCTCCACAGCCTCTCCGAGGACCGAACGGACACGGCGTCAGGGCTGCGGGTGTGGCGCGCTGTTCCCCCACTGACGCCACGGCGCCACAGAAATAGCCGGCGACACCGGCGCACTGTTGCCGCTCTACCCACTAGCTGCCTGCAACCTACCCACAGAGAAGGGACTTGTGACTGTCAATTCTGCTAAGGCTGGAAAAATAATTTCCGTCAGTGGGGGACTTTCGGTTCTGCGCGGGCTGCGGACCAAACAATTATAGTACTGCTTCTAGTCAAAACCTGATGACTTAGCGTGAGGTGTTAACGTGTCTAATTTTGTTCAGCAAGAAATTATGGCCAACTAGCTACGGCTTACATTTTCTAAATAAATGAAAATAAAAGCAGTTTAATATTTTTTTTTACATTTCTGCTGTACGGAATCATCAAGTCAAAATGGAGGTAAACAACAAACAATGGCCACCCACAATGGTCCATCAAGCCCAGTCAGGGCTTTTCATGCATCTCATAACATTTATTTTTAAATTGAGTCAAAAACCCTGAGATTAATTTCTCTGATATACATTTTTCATTTTCAATATTTTCTTTTGGGAGTTTATTTTCCGAAAGGTATTTCTCTTTTGTAATACTATTTATCAGGCTATCTGTCCAAAGAAAATGAAACTTAAAATGACTTTCATTACTGGCCTAAATGATTTCTGGTTCATGAAGGCTTTTCTGCGGGAGGAATGCATTAAGGCTGGCGTCTTTCACAATCACGGATATGTAGCAACTCTTCCCGCTCACTCACCCTTCCTTCAGGGGGAAGGTCATTTCACAACAAATTTGTGACATGCAAAAACGACTGAAATGCAACTGCCCATTCGGCAAAAAAGGACACATTTTCCCACAGTTCTGAATTGCGCCCACAGTGACAACACTGCCAACTATAGAATGCCGATTACGTATGGAGCTAGGGTTGTTGGAAGGGATGTATAGAGAAAACACATTGAGTACCAAAGCTAAATCTTTCCAGAAAACTTGATGAAGGATGTAACTTCAACATACCCGAAGTAGAGGGTCAGGTTACATTTCCCACACAGATTTTCATATCACAGCTAATGATAGTTGCAGCATGTCTATCTTTACACAACAAGAAAGTGCGATCGGGTGACTCATTTACAAATAAAATTACACTAATAATGTGTTTATTTGTGGAGATATGACCCCCAAAAACTGTTCTTCAGTGAATAAACGTGAATTTTTACGGCCGAATATCTCCAAAACTAAAGTAGATATGAATTCTACAACACAAATAGAATTTTGTGTTGAACGCGTTTTTTATCACGAAAAGGTCGTAACAAGAAAGTGAAGTGTAATTAGTCGACTATCTAGCAAGTTGGAAAATGATAACTTCCACTGGCTAGTTAGCGAGCTACAAATATTGGTGTGTACTGGGTTTTAAAATCAGCTATAAAGAGACAAGGGTTTAAATAAAGATTTGTGGCCTAAAATAACAGCTCCCCACATATCATTAAACAGTTTGTGACGAGGAACATGCTGTTCCTCACAGTTCTCTGGCTAGCAGAATGAAGGGAGACTGCTTAGTTAATTGCTGCTCACGAGAAACAGTATTTTAAAAGAGGCTGATGAACACCACTGCGGATTGATTTCCCTCTCTGAGGTTTAGTGCCGCTATGTCGCACACGCACACACGCGCACGCACACACACACACACACACACACACGCACGCGCACAGGCGCGCGCGCGCGCGCGCACACACACACACACACACACACACACACACACACACACACACACAGCACAGTGACTCACACCGCAGTCACACACCTTCTGGAATTCAGGAATTTGGAATTCCAGGACGGAGGGCAGGCGAGGAGAGGGGGGCAGGGGAGGGGTGGGATTCTGGAAGAGGCCGTGGTCTGGGCTGCTGTTCCCCTGTGGGGGAGGTTCAGCCCCCAGGCCTGGAAGCTGTCTTGTGAGGCGGCGCCTAATCGAGGGAAAGCCCAGTCTGAGAGGGCACGCCCAATCCAACCTGTCCCGTCCCAACCGGCCCAGAATGGCAAATCATGAACTACACGCCAATTTTGAACTGCACCCCAATTAACGGAAAAGGGCCTACTGTACATTGGCTCTAGGAAATGGCATTACCACGGTGCGGGTATTTTCTTCCAAGCCAGTCTCCTCTATCAGCCAATAAACCTCACAAAGCACTGACACTTCACTCCAGGCATGGCTCTCCTGTGCGAGGGGAATGAGATACCTGCCGGACCGGTAAGACTGGCTGTAGACATCCACGCATTGTAACTGGAACGTCTTTAAGCGTAGCACTGCAGTATAATAACAGAAACCAATACTCGCATGTGAATTAAAGGCATACTAAGGCAGAATTTTCACCTATTATAAAACAAACATGCTCTGTCAATGCTATGATACACTGCCAACCTCTGTGTGTTCACTTTTGCCCAATACCATGTTGTCTACTTTTACTATTTACTATTCTAAAAAACGGCTCAGGCCACTTCTGGGTGTGTGCCTTTTGTATTCCTGCGCTGTGTCTGAATACAGTGAACTCCCTATGACTTGCAGAAAACTTGAGGTGTCTGATAAGAATAAAAGCGACAATGCATTGCGCTTGTGAGCATGTGTGCTTACGTGACAGAATTGTGCAATGCTTCCTTCCAGGCAGGGTGGAGCACACTGAAATCCACTGGCGTAAGCAGCAGTGGCTAGCGTTGACTCATTCAATCATCCCTAATGCTTAGCTAAAGTAAGCTACCGCGTTTAAAAATAAATAAATAAAATAAAAACATCCTTAAAAAACAGCTGTCCTGGGTCTCACTCAGAGAACCTATCCAGCTAGCTCAGTAATCCCGCTTCAGGATATAACCCCCCCCCCCCCCCCCCCGGTTCGCTGGCCAAAAGCACCAGAGGCAGGACTGCCGGCGGTACTCACATCCGTGGTAGGACGCGGGCGAGCCCTCCGACTTGCCGTAGTCGTCGCCGGAGTAGCTGCTGGAGAGGTTGGGCTGGCTGGAGCCGCGGCCGAAGCTGGCGGGGAGGCTGCTGCCCGCGCTGGGGGCCACCTGCGCCATGCGCTCCTTGGTCTTCAGCGCCTGGCAGCGTTCGCCCTTCAGCCGCTCGTCGTCCTTCAGCAGCACCACCAGCTGCTTGGACTTCTCCCGCACGTTCACGCCCTGGTCCTTGCCGTCGCGGTCCACGTACTGGAAGTCCTTCAGCGTCTGGATGGCGAAGATGTTCTCCTTGCACTGGAGGGCCACGCGCTCCGAGCCCGTCTTGATCAGGTAGTCCAGCAGCGTCAGCGCCTTGTAGACGTGCCGCCAGTTCTTGCCGTGGTCGTTGAGCCGCTTCCAGATCATGCTCATGATCTCGGAGAAGGCCACCACGTTGTAGGTGAGGTCGGCGATCTCCGACATCAGGGAGCTGGACGGGCCCCAGGGGTCGTTGGAGGTGGCCTCACGCACCTTCTTCTCCGCCTCCGAGTAGTTGTTCACCATGTTCTTCATCTGCCGCCGGATGGTGGAGCTCGGCATGTTGGAGGCCATCGTGACTCGAGTGCGGTACGCAAAAGCGATTTCCTCGTTTAAAAAAAAAAAAAAAAAAAAAGACACTTCTCTCACTCTCTTGTACGCTCTCACGCACGCACACACACACGCACTCACTCTCGTACGCTCGTTCTCAATCGTACCCTTATTTCTCTCACACTTTCTCTCTCACACAGAGTTACTCCTTGGTGTGATCAGAACGGGACTCTTTCCGCCGCTGTGCCAGTCCAGTGGTGCGTTCCGGAAACCTCCAGAGAAAAGGTGTTTAAAAGCATGCCCACGCAGAGAGGAGAGTCGGCAGAGCAAACGCCTCCATTACCTGGAACACGAAAGCGCAGTTAGACAGGCTGGGATAGGGAACCGTTAACATGTCACATAACCAGGGCCCTGATACACACACACTCCACACCTCAGTACAGAACACAGGCCTGATACACACACACTCCACTCCTCAGTACAGAACACAGGCCCTGATACACACATATGCCACTCCTCAGTACAGAACACAGGCCCTGATACACACATATGCCACTCCTCAGTAAAAAACACAGGCCCTCATATACACACGGCACACCCCTGCACTGAACACAGGCCTGATACACACACACTGCACTCCTCAGTACAGAACACAGGCCCTGATACACACATATGCCACTCCTCAGTAAAGAACACAGGCCCTCATATACACACGGCACACCCCTGCACTGAACACAGGCCTGATACACACACACTGCACTCCTCAGTACAGAACACAGGCCCTGATGCACAAACACACACACGCATGCATAAACACACGCCCTCAGACACACATACACACACTGCACTCCTCAGTGTAGAACACAGGCCTGATACACACACATTGCACTCCTCAGTACAGAACAGGTCCTCATGGAGCACAATACCTTTTGGCATTTGATCTGCTTTTTCCAGCCCAAAACAACAATGACAACAAAGCATGTGGTAAACAAAAAAATCCTGTTATACAAAACACACACACACACATGCGCACACACACAAACACACACACAGGAATTGAATCAACTGGAAAGCACAAACACACAACCACGTGACCACGGCTTAGGCTAACTGAAAAAACTGATTGTCCCAACTGGGAAAACAATGCACAGATAGGCGACCTGAAGCTTACCAATAAGTTTCCTGACTCTGTTCTCACAGCTCCGGACTGTTAAACGGCCGCGGCAGATGGATAAAGAGAAATGGGTCGCAGCTGTGCGTCTTTACGACCCGCAGCGTGTCGCTACCGTGCTGGAGGCCGCCCTACCCCACACACCGGAAGCAGGAGCGCGGAGCGACCGTGTCCCTAAAGCGCATTTTCACCGTAACGCCAGCCTTCTCCTGCAGTGAACGCAGGGAGCAGGACCATACGGCAGTTGTGGGTTCTGGACGCCATTGGCTCCGGGACCCCGTGCAATCGACGGGAGAGTATTTTTGTACTTCCGGTAAGTTTTTTTTTTTGACTGAGGAAGACGTTGCAGATCGTAGAAACGTCAGTCTCCCTCGTTCATCAAACAGCGTGCCCCGCTCTGAGCGGCGCTGGGCCTTATTTCGGGCTCGTCACGGTGAAGTTGTCAGGCTAAGGAGTCTGATATAGTCTATCCCTGTTGCTGAGCCCCTATTTGGTCCTCTTTTGTCAATTTTATAACATGCCAGTACATAGCAGGAACACAGAGACTACCTTCACAGCAAATAAACACATTTCATAACCAAAATGAACTAGGCAGTAATACCACTGAATTTCAAATCGGACAGAATTTGATCGCTTAAAAATACAGCGCTGCTCCTTTTGGAATCTAAAATAATTACTAGAACGTGTACCAAAGTAACCAAAGTTACTGTGGGAAACTCTTCAAATAAAATGTTGAATTATGTTATGTATATATTGAACTGAAATACTGCAGGCAGTGTGTGCCTGTGCCAACTCAACAGCTCAGGTCTGGACCAGCCCTCCAAACTGACGTCCCCACCAGTGAGTCAGAAACTCCAGCTCAGATTCACAAGTCAACGAGTCAATACCTTCAGAAGCCGCAGTAAGAAGTATTGCATACACAGGAAATGTACACAAAACGTGCTAGCCCTTGACCACCGAAAGTTCCATCACACAGCTAGCCAGCTTCTGATTGCGGGCAACATCATGCCCGGATATACTCATGATGTGATCAGCGTTCCGGGCTGAATTAGGCTCGTAGTAATCCAGCAATCGTTTCATAATTTGGATTTACTCTCCTCGTCCCTTCTTTCCTCGTTGAACACATTCGGTGAAAGCCAAACCGTTCATTATATCATTCCTCACAGGTTTGATGATCACCTTTTTGTTAAGTAATAACAGTGTTCTTTGTTTACAGTACCCAGGGTGAAACACTTCCAAGAGGGTGGTTTAGCTTTATAATTAAATAACTACTCTTTAAACACACACACACACACACACACACACACACACACACACACACACACACACACACACACACACACACACTGTGAGTCTAAAGCACAAAATCATAGGCGATTCAGTAATTCTCGTATTAGTTGGATATTTACGGTTGAAATTAAACATGATTAAAATGGATTTGAAGCAGCCTTAGGTTTATCCTTAGAACAAAAACATGCACAATAATATTATACGGAAACACCCACCCACCATCACAGAATGAATCATGAACAGACCTCATCAGACACGACAAAAAACATGTTTATACCTTTCAAAACCGACAAGTGTGCGGAGGCTGGTGGTTAAACCACCATTTCTGGTGAGGTTGTGTGTGTTTGGAAAAAAGCGTCAAATAAATTATTAAATTAAATGATTTTATTAATACTGTAAAAATTTTGACTGGCTGCAGACATATTGGCATTACGACATTATTCAGAGCAGAAATGCAAGGCCTTTTTCACGTAATCTCCTGTACGTTCTCACACAGGGGAAAACCCCATTTGAGCTCTGGTGGCTCAGACCGTCTCTGCGCGGAGATGATTTATGGAGTCATTTTATTTCTACAGTGAACACCGACAGCGCTGTAATAACCCCGGGAGCCAGACACTCACAGACACTTGTGTCTTTGTCGACCGCCAAGTGATCGCAAGAGAAGTGACGAGCCGGCTCCGCATGGTTCCCGCAGAATTACGGGGCAGGCTGTCCGCCTTTAATTAATACATCGAACTGTCACCGAAATGACAGAGCGGAGCATAAGCGCTCCTTACCGAGGGTGTTGGCCGGAGCATACGCTGGAACCGGACCGGCCACGCACAGCGCGAACGAGAGGCCGCTGTGTAAAACTCGCCTTGACGATATTGCTCGTTATGCGGATTAAAATACATCTGGCTGTCCCCAGTCCCCATCTGAAATGAGTCAAATATTTGGATTGCACAGATTTGACATCATGGAAAATTAATCCACTTCCCACCACAGAAAGATAGCTTACAATGAGCTACACTAACTGCTACAAGTATCATTTGAGTGATATTGGGCTGGTTTCATGGACAAAGAGTAAACCATTTCACTATTTTATAAAAGATTACACAAAGTCGAGCACACAGAAGTGGGGGGAAAAAAACATTTCAGGCAGGATGGTCTTGCCAGAACTGTCATTAATCTGTGCAAGCGGCAAAAGGATTTCAAAAGATACAAGGAACACTATTTTACAAGAACTTCAAGATTTTCAAGAAGGAAAATTTGCCAGGACTTCCTTGGAGACAACGTGGTGCTGTACTGAAACACCTGCAGGCTAGCTGGGTGTGAACAGGCTTCGCAGATCACATTCACGGAGAGGGCAGGGCTCTTATCCAGCATTTGCATACCAGTCCATCGTGCGCCGTGATTGGCTGCACGGCCATACAAAGGCCGCAGGTAAGCGCACAACCCACCTCAAGGCTCTCCTGTCTGTCTTCACATGCATACCTCTGCCCTGCAACTTTCAAACACCACGATAGGGAGCAGCCATCTTGATTTAATCAGTCGTCTGCCCCATCCGCCTACACGTCTCTCCCGCTTCTGAAACTACGCCTTTCTACCCTGTTAAATGAACGGGGAAACTAGGCATTGGGTAAGAAACCCAGAAAACCATCACACCCAAATGGGCCGATGCTCAGTGGGCAGATATGATTTGGGATAAGAATCAACCTGAGACCGGGGGCTGAAGGCCCATGCACCCACGCCGTAGGGGGTGGGGTATGAACCGTTTTATTATTTCTAGATTTAATTTAACACTTATTTTAATTTAATACGTTTTATTTACTTTTTTCTTTATTTATTTAACTTATATTTGTATGCCTCGGTGAAGCCCTCTAAACCTGCAGTTTAAAGGAGCGATCTGAATAAATTTCACTTAGAAGAGCCACGGGGGCTATTCGGATGTTGGGCTTCCTGTTCTAAAGCCAGTGAGGGCGGGGGGAAGGGGGAAGGGGGGGGACCAGACAAACAGACTTGGCTCAGCCCGTAAATTCATTAGGAGCGGCTGAAATGTGACTCCCGCTGTCCTGCGGGGAGGGGGGGGAGGGGGAGACCACCCCCCACCCCCTGCATACGCATGAATGCACCGGAACCCTAATGAAACATCTGCTGCATTAATACCCCATTCACATCCCACAGCCGGGAGGAAGAGGCCCAACTGACCCGCCAGCGGAACAAAGTGCTGGGCTGTCCTCTAACACCGCGTCCCCACAGACCCTCTAATACTGCGTCCCCACAGACCACAGACCCTCTAACACTGCGTCCCCACAGACCACAGACCCTCTAACACTGCGTCCCCACAGACCACAGACCCTCTAACACCACGTCCCCACAGACCCTCTAACACTGCGTCCCCACAGACCACAGACCCTCTAACATTGCGTCCCCACAGACCACAGACCCTCTAACACCGCGTCCCCACAGACCACAGACCCTCTAACACTGCGTCCCCACAGACCACAGACCCTCTAACACCACGTCCCCACAGACCCTCTAACACTGCGTCCCCACAGACCACAGACCCTCTAACACTGCGTCCCCACAGACCACAGACCCTCTAACACTGCGTCCCCACAGACCACAGACCCTCTAACACTGCGTCCCCACAGACCACAGACCCTCTAACACTGCGTCCCCACAGACCACAGACCCTCTAACACTGCGTCCCCACAGACCACAGACCCTCTAACACTGCGTCCCCACAGACCACAGACCCTCTAACACTGCGTCCCCACAGACCACAGACCCTCTAATACCGCGTCCCCACAGACCCTCTAACACTGCACCCCGACAGCCTGGTAAACAGGGACCCCACATACTATGCGGCTCAAGCTGTGTTTGAGGCAGGCCTCACTTTAGTGGTACTTTAGTGGAAAGGCATGCCAATAATGTGTATTTATCCCTTTGAAGTATAGGGTTTTTGGAATGTTTTTCAACATTCTAAGTTAGTGCTCTAGAACACCGTATACTCAATACTCAATTACCAGTAGTGAATGTTACAACAGCATTAGTGAGTTCAGTTAAAGAAAAACACCAACATTTTGGGAAATATGCCTTTTTTCACACTTACCCAGACTTAGACAAGATTAGGGATGTGACAAATCATTAGTTTTTGTAACCGGTTACCATCCCATTTTATAAACGGTTAACCGGTTAACCAATACTGCTTATTACCGCTAGGGATCGTATCTTTTTACTACAGGGACTCAACTGTTTGATGGTTGGAACCAAAACCGCTGAACCCACGCGTATCCGTCTTCCGCTGGTTGAGCGCAGTGATCTGCAAACCTTCTGAAGGTACAACTTCTCACAAAACAACGTCTCTCATTTTTACAATTTCACAAAGACAGGTTTGGCCATTCAGGCTTCACATAGCTGATGTAACCCAAGGCCAAACACAACAATGTGTGTGTGTGTGTGTGTGTGTGTGAGCCTGGCCTTTTCTTTGAATTTCCAAAGCCTAGTCACAGCCTGAGTGTGTCCAAACAGGAAGCAAATAAATGCTCATTAAACACCACTGTGCCCAAAAAATGTGCATGTATAAGTGTAACATTTCCATTACAGGGCAGGCTTTTAACAAGTCTGTTACACAGCAGGTATTTAACGTCTGTTACACGGCAGGTATTTAACATGTCTGTTACGCGGCAGGTATTTAACGTGTGTGTTACGCGGCAGGTATTTAACGTGTGTGTTACGCGGCAGGTATTTAACGTGTGTGTTACGCGGCAGGTATTTAACGTGTCTGTTACGCGGCAGGTATTTAACATGTCTGTAACACAGCAGGGACTGCCATTCACAGCTTGTTTCTGTGAGGCCAGGCCCAGCGGTCAGCTCCACAGCGGCTTCGCCCACTGCGCACCAAAAATCCCCCAAAAACTCAGAATGCACCACACTCTGAACCACCACACAGATGGTGTACATGTGGGCCAAATTTACACTGCAAAATGCTCTGCCTTAAGTGTTTTAGTCTTATAATGAGACTTAAAATCTCTTGTTTTTGTTTCACTTAAGTACAAAATATTAGCTTGCTTTAAGTTACTGTTTGCTTGACAAATATTCTTACCCCATTGGCAAATCTTGAAACAAATAAATCTGACTCACCAAAATCTTTTTTTTTTGTTTATCTAGAAATAAAATGTCTAAACATGAGACTAAAACACTTGAGACTGCCTTATTTTTAGCTTTTTGCAGTGTAGTCGCACTGTAACCTAGAGGCAGAGCACATAAGGGAGTGTGAAAGGAGGCAGGGTCAGGCAGATGAGCCTGTTCCTCCACCTCTGTGCACACCAGGAAACAGCAGGAGTCCAGATCGCCATGGCACCGTGCGGCTGCTTCCTGGAACACTCTAGGAAGGGATTTTCCATCGAGATGATGCACAGATTACGCTCACTCGAGCTGCAATGCACTGCAGATTTAACTTAGTCACGCTGCAGTGTTCCGCAGCCTAAACTTAGCCGTAACGTAGTCTCCTGTGACCTAACCAGTAGGCCTAGCGTTTCCCACACCATTTGGCAAACGCTGGCCTAACCTCGCGGAAACTAGTGCGCTAACTGTACACCAGGTTAACGGGTCCGAAACTTTCAAGTGAACGCCTGCATGCTTTTTCTCCAAAAGTCAAAATTATCCCAGTCATGTACCTGAACTGGAGTCATTTCTGAATCACAGAAGAAAGTTAACCTGGTGCTCTCCATGCCAGGGAGTGTACAAGAGAGAAAACCTGGCTTAGCACACATCTAGGGCAATACTCGCTATTTTACAAAGGCCCAAAGGAAAAGAAAATGTTTGTCAAACGTGCAGACTTAACAAAACGGGCTCATTTCCACACAGGATATTTGTACTCAATTTGTACAGGATTTTCTTTTTTTTCCTGACATTTAAACATCTTCCCGAGTCTCTGTGGAACAGCCTCCATTTCACCAAACACCACTACCCATTCACAGAAATGGTGAATGAGTAAATGTTATCAGAGCACATTTTACCAGGTCTCATCCGCAAGGGAGGAAAGGAAGAACAGGACAAGGCCCAGCCTCCCTTAACGGTGCTTTATCAGGTCTGCACCCTCGAGCTGACCAATGAGATGCCGCCACAAATATGACTCAACATCTATATTGTACATCTGAGCACGTGTAAGCCAAACCCAGCTACTGTTCTCACCATGTTGCTAGAACTTTCTGTCAGTGTTATAAACATTGCCACTATGCCATGACAGCAACATTCCAATAATGTTTTTGGTCAGCTGGGAAGTGGCATCTCTCATTTGAAGCATGAATTCCATAGAATATTATTTAATCAAGTCAATATAAGACTCATGAATCCCATAACAAATTGAATTTAGATAAATTCCGTAAGGAGATTTTTATCGACTCCATTTAAAGGGATCTTTCGATTTCATATAAAACAGGGTTTTATGAATTGCATACAATACTGCAGAATTCCATCTAAAATGGGAGCGTTTGTGCAGTGTTGTGGGCAGTAGGACACTTGTCACTCCAAGGCAGCAAAGCAAAACACACAGCCCGATATAGCACCCAAGCAATCAAGCTATATTCACATTTTTAAAAAGAAAAACAAAGCACTGGCATGAGTCACAAATGTGAAGCTAATCAAAAGCAGCACTGAATTCATGGCATTATAAGGAAGAATACAAAGAAAATTAGAAGAATTTCAGGGATTACAAGCATGGTTCTGCAGACTGAAGTACAAATGATGGATCAAATGAATTACCAGTCAAACATTCAGGGACATTTAGAGAGACTAAGTGAATTCTCATCAAATACAAATTTAAAAGGAAAATTAATATTAACCCTCTCAGGTTATATCACTTTTCCAAGACAACAATTAACAATTTGATGAGTTGAACACGGTTTCAGTAAAAAAATAAAACTTCAAAGCCTCTTTTTTGAACGATCCACAGACATGCAAGAGAATTTCACTTAATTAATCTCCAGCCCACTTTCTGTTCTGTGAAAAGTAACAAAGGTATAATGTAGCAATTGTAGAATAAATAGTATCAATATTTATGCAAGGGGGGTTCTCATTACAGTATCACACACCTGCATAGCGGCTCGAATCGGCAAGTCGTCAGACAACAAAGGTCAAACACATTGATATGCAAATCGTTTCCTGTTTAGTGTCAGAGCTCAAGAAACGACCACTGTTTTTCTTGAGAAAAAACCTTTGCAGAGTGCAATAATTGCTCATGAATTTGAATGAGGCATTGTTTGAGCCAGAAAACATGCTGCCCTTATTCAAAGAGGAAGGAATGGACATTTAGCACAATGAACTCTCAAAGTTTAGGATCTTCCCAACCAGATCACACTGACAAAGAATCAAACCCCAGCCATGAATGCACATGCTAGATACCGCAGATATTTAAAGCCAAGCATTTCCTTTTGATGTTTTTTATTTATTGAATTGTTTATGTATCAGGTACAATACAAGCAGGCATTGTTACAGGTTAAAAACACGAAATAGGTGCACTGCATAGCAGGTTTCTAGCCAAAGCTACACCACTCAGACTAAAACTGCACGTTAGCATTCTTCTTCCGGGTAGAAATGTGGCATGAACTCTCTCCAATTCAGTTCACAAACGGAACTTGTGTAAGTCAGGCAGAGAGATGAACAGACAGACGTAGCGAGAGCGAGAGAGAGAGAGAGAAAGAGAGAGAGAAAGAGAGAGAGCACTTGTTACAAGCGCCACACAGCAGGAGCGTCATCATTAGCACAAATATGCAGGGCCGCTACAGCTGGCGTGTCACATGACTGTCTACCAGACATCACTGCACACTAGCAGGTCACATGACCGTCTGCCAGCAAATGTTTGCAGGTACACGCTGAGCCCCCGATCAGAGGAAACAAAACCCAGGGGGAACAGCTTCTGAGCAGACAGATGGGAAAGAGAAGCTGTGGCACAAACGCAGGAGCTGTGCCCTGCGTGCACCAACAAGCCTCACGCGTCACAGAACTCGCTCTGACTGGGTGTGTTTGAGGAAAAAGCTGAATTCCAGGGCTGCCAGAAGGCTGACTGCCGTGGAAACAGAAGAGAGGTGTGGTGCCACGCCTGGCTCTCTGAGCCCAGGGCGGGAACACTGGGCAGCGGGGATACGTGTCAAGGGTCAGGTCACACCGGTCCGTCACGGCTGCCAGCCATGTGCAGTAATAAAACGCTTGGAACAGACCCTTGCGTAGACGGCACAGACTAAGATTTCAGTAAAGCAAGAGCAGAGGTACTGGTTCTACTCTGCAAACATCCCAAGGTTAGAGCTGATCCTAGAGATAAACTGAGGCTTGCGTTACACGGAAAGGCATTTGTGTGGACTTCAGAGCTGCTACCTCCAGGTAATCCGAGAAAATCACAAGAGAGATCCCAACTACAGATACTGAGCATAGTACAACGTTAGGCTAACAGTTTAAGTGCTGGGAACAAGAGCAGCTGTGACTCACACATTATTCAAATAACATCTGAACAGTCAAATAATTATCCAAAACAGCCAACAATTGCTTAGTCAACTACTCAACGTCAGGCCCCTGAACAAGCGTGGGCATAGTTTGATTTTGTGTGAAGCAGTTTTTTTTATAAACATGTATAACTATTCACTAGCATCTTGCCAGTCTTGTCTAAAACCAAAAGATATGCATAATTCCTGAAGTCCACAGATAAGCATTCAGACACTCCTTCCAACAAACGCCCTTATTCCCATTGTCTTTACAATCACAGTCCCACACAAGACAAAGACGGGCACCCCTCACGGGACCCGGCTTCGGACGCATCTGTCACACACTGACCACTACACAATAGACACGAATCCGGGCTGGCGGGGCAGCATTTAAATAAATCAAATGAAAGATCATACTGGAATATCGATTGGCACAAACATTACAGAACCTTTTTAAAACCGGTTACTTGGCTAAGCAGGTCATCGAAAACGAAGTGAACAACAGGAGCTAGCTAGTTAGCGAATAAGCAAGCTAACTTTACCCACCTGATTGCAAAACCGTTTGTTGGTTAGAGAAACAAATTTAAAGTAAAATAACGATCAACTTAGATTTATCCACACAGCTTTTGTTGATACCTAGCTAACTAGCTACAGGTTTTCTGGCGTGCAGTAAATGTTAGCTAGCTGCTGGGTTGGAAGTCAGTATAGGTGGCTAACTAAGCTAGCTCTACAACGCTCCACGTTAGCTAGTAAGCTTTTGTAATGTTAAGCTACAAGTTGAACTAGCAATAACTTTGTTAGCGTCACTTATTTGGATAACTTAGCTGACTAGTTACTACTAATGTTGTAGCTAACCAGTTTACTCTAGCTAACAACTTGCTAGCTCTAATGATTAGGCTCAATCGGCATGTAACGTTAGCTAGTGGCGAACGTTCCACAGCTCACATAAGTTTCTGGTTTAGCCATCTTAACTACATTAGCTAGCTATGTAACTTAGCTACAAACACTTCAAAAACAAACACAATGCAACTAGCTAGCGCAGTGTGTTAATTAAGCTATTTTACACTACGACAGTATTGCTTGTAAATAGCTAGCAGCTAAAATGCTAGCCAAATTAGGAAGCAAAAGGCAGATTATCTAGGCTAACCAAGTACGGTTAGCTAGCAAGCTGGGTGACTGAAACTTGAGTAGCTAGGCTACCTAGTTTAATTAATGCTGCTCCATAAATCTCACTAAAAAGCTGAATGGGGACAAATATGCCGACCACCTTCACTAACTTATATTCTGATCGCCGACTCTTCCGTTTCAAACTCTAGAAAAGCGAAGGCAACAGACTAAGTTAGCTTTAGCTAGCTAGCCGTTTACTTTTTCACGATGGAACTTTACAGCGCAACTCAGAATAACGTAGGACGGGCTTAGCACCGAGTTAGCGAGCCGGCTAACGCTAGTAAAGCTACGAACGTTAAATTCAACCGAAGCACTGGTAGGCCGCATACAGTCACTGGTACACGGCGGCCAACTCTCTCTCTCTCGGTCTGTCTCTCTCTCGCTGGTGTTTGATGGAGATATCACTGTTAGCATATCCAAGGTTCCCCTCCCCAAAACACAAAATAACTTACCATTCCTCTCCAGTTTCTCTGGGGCCACTCTTCGTCCCGTAGAAATAACCCATAAATTCTCGAACGAAGTATTGAATAAAAACTGTTTATTTTTTGTTTGGTGGTAAGAAAAGCTTGTTGCACGTAACCCCGAGTTGGGATTGATGAATAATTCGCCAGCCAACAGGCTCCCTCAGTACCGTGTGACACCCACACACTCCAACATGGCGCACAGGCGCTCGCCGATTCCGAGGGAGGGGCTGGCGGCAAGGGTGTGACCGAGGGGCCGAACCCCTCCCTCCACTCGCCATTAGGGGACGTAGCTGCACGGTAGCTATGATACAGTTCATGGCACACCACATAGCATTTGATTTATCACAACAAAATATCACTAATAATTATATATTTAGTTTGACTGTGGCATCCAACTCCTAAATGGCGGATGTATCAATGTCAGAACGCTGCTATGAATAATGAAAACACTTTTTTTCAGTTTTGTTCAGAGAAGTTGTTTCACACACCACAAGGCAAATGTTCATTCCTAGCCTGCAGCTCTCTAAAATCCCATCTGCCATCCTGCACAAACCAGGTCACAAGAAAATCAGGTTTTCTGAACAACCAAGGAAGTGACTCAAAATGAGAATTTCTTGTTTGGACAAAATAAAATTTCTGATGACTGTAGGCCTGAAACAAAGAGGGGCTAAACTTCACAGTTAAAATAATAACAAACAACAGGTTTGCAGATTCAAAAGTAAACAATCATTTCACCAGAGACACACAGTTCTTTAACTAGGCTGTTAAGTAGTAGGCACATCTTTGAGTGTACCAGCATTCCATGAGGTGTTTATTAGCGTGTTTCTTGAAATCAGATTGATTTAAAAGGGGAAGGATAATAAACAGATAATCCAGTAAGGAATACATTCATCAGAGACTATAATTTATTCCCTTCGCCAAACAATATTGTTCAGTGCAACATAGTCTTAGAGTAACATAGAGTACAAACTAATATTAGAGCCAATGTTTGATTCAAATTATGATTGTGAACTTATCTTAAGGCCTAAATGAACGTTAAAGGATCATTTTGTGACAACAAGCAATTCATATAGTTTGCCATTACTTTACATTTTTATTTTAATTCAAGCTAGAATCTAAGCTCCCCAGAGTAAATCAATATTATTGGTGGAAGTATAGAGCATATGTCCTGGAGTTAGTTGAAGCCACATTTTAGACATCATGCAGCATTTCAGGGTCAGATATAGAGAGCAGGAGGAGAAATCAACACTTAAAAAGATCATGTTTTCTGATTTCAGTTTGTAAAAATAAACCCATTTCTGCAGCGTGGGATGGAGCTGGCAAGAATGTTATTGTATTATTTGGCAGTGTGTGTGCCAAGTCCTGGAACACCCAGAGGTGATCTGCTCATTTCAGCTTCTTTGTGTTACTTTGAGGGCACCTGCATACAGCTGAAGCCAAGATGGCTTACGTATCTGCAGTACATAGCCTCAGAAGTGACGTAAAAAAATAATAATAAAAAAACTGTGCTTCACTGGAGCATTACTGGAGTGGCTGAGTGAATCATCCCTGGCCTAAATTGTTTATTACAATATTCATAACATAGAGCAGTCCCCTCACAACCTACAGCAAGGGGACAATTCCACAGGACTGTCAGCTGTATCTATTGAATTATGGTCCATATAAAAAGATTTATGCCTTGTGTCAGTCACTTGAAATGCTGGAATGAACATTTTATGGCATATCCATTGTTGTTTAGTAAGCAACCCAGTATACACAAACCAGTATGGCTAACCGGCTCCAAGGTTAATACTGATATCTATGGTTTACATGTGGGTCCCATGTAAACCATAATTATTGGCAGGCCTGTAACCACAGTCCTTCTCTTTCACACTGAGTGGAATGCGAAGATGCAGCTTGCACCAGGTCTTTGGTGCGGCCCGTCTGGGGCTGTGGGTACAGACAGACTATAACCATATGACAGCATTTGTAGTTTAAATCACATTTCCACACTGTGACAGTGCATTAAATTGTTTTACATTAAGCCAAACATGTTTCGACATAAATTTCACAAACTTTAAAAAGTACATATTTTCATCAAATATTTTACAGCTGTCATGCAGTACTAACCTTATGCACTGCTCACACTTTGACACAAGACAGCTAAAACATCTAATTAAAATAAGTTACTCCAATATAATGCCTACATTTGTAGGTTGAAGAAGCAAATTGTATTGTATGTCCTGTTAAAGAGTGACACATACAACACTGAATCGAATACCTGCTACAGCTTACATTTTTCTCCTGGAAGAGTAACTTAAGTCCAATCGATAGTTTCAGGAAATGTAACATTATTGAAAGATGGTTTTGCTATTTTTTGCCTCTAGAGGGCAGGGTTGTGTAAACTGTATGTGAGTGACAACAATAACAATGTGTTTGTCATATTGGAAAAAAATCCGTAAGTTGCCCAGGAATCAGAGATTGAATTAATTAGAATTAGAAATTAGTAAATTCAAATTTTAAGTTCAAATTTTCTCATGTCCATACCACATATCTCATATCTTCTGGCAAAACTGCAACAGGCACAGCCTGTGTTTTTCTGATGAAAGGAACATGGGTCAGATCTTTGTTTAAAATAACCCAAAGGAGGCTAGTGGAGAAGGAGCAGCAGTCAGAGCCTAGGAGCTGGGTGGGAGGGGGCCATCTTACAGAGCACCAGCAAGGCTCTCTGAGGTTTATCATACAATGATCATTAGACACTATTATGCTATTTAAATTAAGTCAGACATCGTTAAACAGTTCCATAGGGCTCACAGATGAAACACACACAGAATTATGTGATGACGATAACATATGAATACGAGACAAATGCATCAAGACATTACATCTGAACACTTTCATTAGGCTTTACGTTCTGACCCAGAATACTTAATTCTGCTACTGTGAGAGGAAACAATGACGACACATGAACACCCTAAAATCCACATAATAAAACCCTAGAACACCCTATCACCAACAGATTTCTGCTCATTGCAGTTTGTTGCAGTTGCATACCGAGGAGCGGCATTCGGTTCCCGATTCCAGGTCCTGCCAAAAAGCCAAGTTTGGCCGGCTCTCGTTGAGCGGCACAATTGGCTTGCTGCTCCAGAGGGAGGGACCGGGCAGGGTTAGCTTATCGCCGCGCACAACAGCAGCCCGGGCGCCTTGGAATCACGGTCACAAGCATGAGACGAGACTGCCTGGGAGTCAGTAGAGCTGCAGGAAAAAAAAATGCCCAGCTGAAGGGATTCCAAATCTTTCTACTGACCTGTCACAAAAACCTTTGGAGCATGAAACCATTGGGTAAGCCAAACAACAAACACACATTTCAGTTCCAGAGAACCACAAGACCATGGGAAAGATAAGACAGGCTGCACATGGTTAGAGTGAAATGTCAGAGTCTCGAGGTCATGTGTCATGACTTAAATATGGACCAAAGAAGATATCCCTGCAACAAAAAAAGGCTGCTGTACTGGGAATTGGCCCCAGCAAACGCTAAAAGCTTTATCCATTTAAATAAGCGCACTGTAAGGTCAGAAACCGCAGCCCAGTGCAGTCTGATTGCTGTTGAGTGTTTACCGCATTCACACAATATGGATGGCCTCCAAGTGAGGAATCAAAGAGGAAATATCCTGTTGAGGTTTCAGTATGTCAGCCACACGGCAGTACTCTCTTAATCCTGTAATGTGTTTTTCTACAAGCTACCACTTGGGGACAGCAAATATCTTTTTACAAGAAGAGGCTGGTTTCAGTTGCAGTTCTTTCCAGAGAAGACCTGTGTATATTAGTGATAAAACAGTATATTTCAGTTGTAGATACTCCCTTCATCAGCAGCGGATTGGGGGGGGGGGGGGGGGGGGGGTACAACACTGAAGTTTGAGTCTCAGAAGTGGTACAACATTTACATTTTACATTTACATTTTAATCATTTAGCTGACACTTTTAAGTTAAACACATCAAATCCATATATAGCACTGAAGTGTGAGTCTCACAGGGGGTACAGCACTAGACTCTGAGTCTGACAGGGGGTACAGCACTAGACTCTGAGTCTCACAGGGGGTACAGCACTAGACTCTGAGTCTCACAGGGGGTACAGCACTAGACTCTGAGTCTCACAGGGGGTACAGCACTAGACTCTGAGTCTCACAGGGGGTACAGCACTAGACCCTGGGTCTCACATACAGGGGGTACAGCACTAGACTCTGAGTCTCACAGGGGGTACAGCACTAGACTCTGAGTCTCACAGACAGGGGGTACAGCACTAGACTCTGAGTCTCACAGGGGGTACAGCACTGAGGTGTGAGTCTCACAGGGGGATCATTTAGCAGACGCTTTTAATCCAAAGTGCATTGGTTCTTCAACAAGTTAAACACGTCAAAGCCGTATATAGCATTGAAGTATGAGTCTCAGAGGAGGTACAACACTGAAGCTTGAGTCTCAGATGGAGAACAACACTGACGTTTGAGTCTCAGAGGAGGTACAACACTGAAGTTTGGGGGCCTTTGAGCCACACCAGTGAGGGACGTGACACTCTGATCCATGGGAACAGAAGCCTTTGTGCAGCAGCTAATTCTTATCCAGCTACGTTCGACAGATGGTGTTTTGCTTCCTTGTAGGATTTGTTGTGAGTGAGGCGTGCATGATCAAGCTTGTTTATCTTTAATGATTTCTGGGAATCTGGCAGAACTTCCTGCCGGTTTCGATCATACGTTTGAGGAATGTTCCTCCACAGGCATATACATGCTGAAGCTCCACAGACCCTCAGAATGCGGACTGTTGGAGTAGATACGTTTCTGTTTTTATATAACATTTGTTTTTTTGAGGTTGTATGTTCAACTGGATAATTTTTAGAGTACATTGTCTTCTTTAACTTTTCAATTTATAATGAAAAGCACCATTATTATTATTATTATTATTATTATTATCATCATCATCATCATCATCATCATCATCATCATCATTATCATTATTATCATTATTAGTCATAGTAGTAGTAATAGTAGTAATGTTTCAAAGTTATCTGTATGCAAAGCTATTGGTCTGAATAGTGAATGGTGAGGATAAGCAGTAACATTACACTGTTAGTTATTTAGGTGAAGTGTCCTTCATGAGTCTAAAGTTCATTAGATGCTGTTTTAATAAGAAGACCCTGATACATGCTTCTCTCACCTTCATCTCTGCCTCAGTCTCAGTTTAAACTATGACTGAATCAAACTCAAAAGTACAACAAGCTGTCGATAAGGTTGAAAGGGTTGAAATGATCTAAAAGGGTTGGCTTGTTTTCACTGTTTTCGGAGAGCAGAGCTGAGCCTGGCCTACACAATGGCAGTTAGACCATGAACGGCTTCTCACATCGCCCTCATATCTGTCATAATTAGACGCTGATGAGGTCACATCCTCACCCCACAGTTGACTACATTCTGACAGGAAACTGATGAGTTTATCTTGCTTGCTACCACAGTATACCATTGAATCCAAGTACCAGGGACGCACTTTAACGCAGTTTAAAAATAAGTCCAGATTTGTAACCGCTGACCTTCAAAAATGCCATATTTTATCTTTGAAGGAATCTGTTATCCAGTTCAGTGAGCTGGACTATCTGCCACCAACATAGCCCTGGCAGAACAGCACCATTGTGTGCCAATAGCAGCCCAATGTACGGCATGATGCACAAGCACAGGCCTAATACGGATCTGACACTGCTGCCTCTGCTAACGGTTTATTCTTGCACTTGATATTAGCACAATGCTGCTTGCTCTGAGAGTTAATGAGCATTGAATGCAATCTTATTCTTCAGTTCACTGTACTCACAGTGCAGTTAACACGTCTACAAATGTTTAGAAATGTGTTTGCAAAAAGAATGTGAGGTAAAGCAGGGTAGGAGCCTGTTTTCTATGTCATACCTGATATGTGCTCTAGTAAGTAAAATAAAGTAAAATGTTCAGTGTTAAATCAACTCTTACAGGGTTTATATCTGTCCTCTATGGCCAGAGTGGACTCATATAAACTCTATTAGAGTTGAATTAACACTGAACATTTTACTGAGTGTTCTGGTTTATGTTTTTTATGCATACTGCAGAGTGACAGTATTAACACGCTTTCTATCAGGTGGTGAAGACAAGGTTTGCTGATTATGATTATGATGCGCAAGTAAGAAGTTCTTTTTAAAAAAGAACCTGATTCCAAATGGAATGTCTATCAGAATCTAAAACAATCACCCTGTAATAGTCTGTAATTACCCCTCTATCATGACAAACACTGTGCAATTGGCACACCATTGTTTGCGTTGGTTTAGCTTCTAAATGTATTCCACACTCCCTCACAGGAACTCACTGTGTTCAACTCTAACCCACATTAAAACAGGAAAGGATAATTTAATCAAAATCCTGTAACAGGTCCTCTCCCACACACACACACACACACACACCCACACATATGCACACACCCTTCCTTATTGCGTAAGTTACAGTTTTTGTTGTAGGAACGATGACTTGACTTTGAGTTCCTGAAAAGTCCTCAAAGCACTTGGCAGTGTGTGTGTGTGTGTGTGTGTGTGTGTGGGGGGGGGGGTGTTTGTGCATGTACATGTGCGTGTATGTGTGTGTGTCTCCCAGGTTTCCTCCTTGAGTTTCCTTGGCTTTGTCATAGCCTGACTGTGTCCAAACAGGAAAGAAAACAAATGTTCATAGAAACCACTCTGGTGAAAACAGGGAGAGTGTGTGTGTCAGTCTGTATCTATGTGTATCTGTGACAGGCAGACCCACACAAATGACCTTTTTACATTACATTACATGTAATTTGGCTGATGCTTTTTATCGAAAGCAACTTACAGTTGATTAGACTAAGCAGGAGACAATCCTCACCGGGAGCAATGCAGGGATAAGGGCCTTGCTCAAGGGCCCAACAGCTGAACAGATCTTATTGTGGCTACACCAGGGATCAAACCCTGGCGGGTCCCAGTCATGTACACAAATCTTTTGTTTAAGAGCCCCCATGTTAAAGTAAATACAGCAGGTAAAATAGAACTACTGTATGTTGGCCTGAACAGTATACTGTAAATCAGACAAGAAAAAAAATTCTAGGGAAAGAGACACAGCACCATCACTCCTGTCATCGCCAAAGCAACACAATGTCCATGACAGCAGCAGCTTTTAACGACAATAAAAAAACATGGTATTTCCCCCAGGTCACGGCCATCCTGAGGAAAAAAAAGAAAGACTCTCATTCTTCACATTTACTCTGATACTGTAAGTTTCCACGCAGTCACCTTTGCTAAAGCAGGCCTGACAGACAGATAATTCACACACAACAGAGAAAATAACAGAACAGTACATTACAGGCATTTAGCAGACATACATGCTAAAAACACGAGAGGGAAGTACAGTTCCAAGTGCCAGAAGTAACCACATACATAAAAAAAATATTGATATCAGGAATATATACCTAGGTACAATATGTTTTTGTCTCACTGAATACCAACTGATTCGCATGCTTTCTGTAATGACCATATTATTACTGTTGCTCTGGGGTTTGAGTGTATTAATGCCATAACTGTCTGCTTGACATTTAATGTTGTTTTAAAATATATTTATATTTACAAATGGTATCGTACATGCCCTCTTTGATGAGTGCTTGTCCAACCAAACATCCTAACCTGCTTATTCCTGGTCAGGTCCCAGGGGGTGCTGGAGCCCATCTCAGCATGCATTGAGAAAAAGACAGGAATGCACCTTGTACATGGCACGGCTCCAATCAAACATCCGTCTTTATTTTATTTTTGTAATCATAGTAAAATAGTTTCATTTAAATTAATTCCAGGTTCTAGCCAATTAATACATAATAAAAACCACACTCTTTGGGGGTGAGGGATGGTTCTCAGAGAAATAGAGTTCCAGTGAGTGCCTCTTTGAAGCAGAGATGTGGTATGGCACAGAACCATTACAGAGCATTTTTAACGACACTCTTCAAACGTGTGACTTCCCTCAGAAGGGCCCCAGAATAACATCAGAAAGAGTCTCCAAAAGCCTTATCTTCTAAAGCCAGTGAGAAACACAGCAAGGACTTGAGAACACCAGTGCCCCCAACGCCCTGACCAATTGAGTTAGAGACACTAGGATTTCAACCGATGTCGTCAGGGAAGGCACCCCCTCTTCTCCTGCCGAGAAGTGGGGCCCTGTGTACCAGATCTTCATTAAACTTCAGAGGCAAATGCAGAGAAGCATCAGGCAGTGGTGGATTAGCTCTCAGCCAGGTCTATGCTCCTGCAGAGAGACCCTTTATGAAAGTGCTCCCACAATGTCCCAAATTAAACAGCACCACATAAAGACAGAACAGAGGGGATTCGCAAACTCAACCAAACAACTGCAACCATACTCCCCCTGCCCCCCGTCAGTTATTCTCTCAGTTGTTCCTTTCCCTTTATAGAACTCCTTCTTGCAGCACACACATGCACACACACGTACACGCACATACACACACACACACACACACACATACACACATACATGTACATGCACACACACTCGAGTGCACAGACATACACACACATGCACGCACGCACACACACACGCACACACATACACAGGAGTGCATGTACGTGTACAGGCACACGCACTCGCACACGTGTTCCAAGAGGGGTATCATTGATCACTCTTCACACTACTGCTCGGGGGAACTTTGAGTCTGACAGGATTCAAGCTTTTTTTTCCTCCTTTGTTTTTTCTGGTTTCCTGTTTCTGTTCACCTCCCTGAGTAAGAGCCAGGAACTACCTCCCCCCCATCTCTTCCTCCGCGCCCCCCCTCTCTGTCTCTCTGTCTCTCTCTCTCTCTCTCTCAGATGGAGCTGAACACAGTCAGTGTGCAGCAGGGCTTCACTCGCTTCTCTTTTCCTCCGGCTCATTTTCACTGACAGCCTGCAGTCAGACTCAGCTGTGAGGCTCCCTTCTCCGATCTCCCTCTCGGGGGTACACAGCGCAGCTGCGGGGGGCACAGGGCAGCTCCGGCCTGGAGGGGGGCGCAGGGATGGAGGCTCTGGCTCTCTATACTTTTCGGGCCACAGAGAGCGACGAGCTCAGCTTTCAGAAGGGCGACGTCCTGAAGGTGAGAGACGGAGGAGCCAGAGCGCTTTCCTCTCGCCGCACGCTTTTCCACTGGGACCCTCTGTTAGGATGTACACTCACCAGGCACTTTGTTAGGTATTCATTAGACTTATTTTTCTACTGCTGTAGCTTATCCACTTAAGAGTTATGATGCGTTGTGCGTTCAGAGAGGCTGTTCTACATACCACAGTTGTAATGTGCGGTTATTTGCGTTACTGTCACCTTCCTGTCAGCTTTGACCAGCCTGGCCATTTTCCTGTGACATCTCTCATTAACAAGGCAGAACTGCTACTCACTGGATTCTTTTTTAGTTTTTCGCACCATTCTTTTCAAACAGAGAGATCGGCCGTTTCTGAGATACTCCTGACCTGTATCTACATGATTGTATGCATTGCACTGCTGCCACACAAATGGCTGATTAGATAATCGCATGAATAAGTCGGTGTAATAAAGTAAAAATGTTCCTAATAAAGTGCTTGGTGAGTGTATACACTGTGCAGTACAGTACATGGGCATCAAACAAAATTATATCAGTGTTGGTTACATGTGGGAAACCACACAGGGAGTGTTTCTTGAGCTACTGAGACCATGATTCATTGGGTAGTGTATATTTAGCCATAAAATGCAAAACAGAAAAAAAACCAAAAAAAATAAAACAAACCTTTAAATATAAAATATTTCTGAATAGGGAGCTGGGAGACTGATGGGGCATGTTCCTTCCATAATTAATATTCGCAGAGTGATATTTGATAGACATACCACTAAATTCCTATTAGCATTTTGATTTTGTTTGATTGAGTTTGAAGAATCATAATGAAAAAATAATTCCGAAACTCAGCAGAATAAGTGCTTTATATCACAGTATTAATTTTCCTTATTTAAGTAGGTAAAAAAGTTTGAAAATTGGGCTGGTCAAGCTAGTCATAAGCTGGTCTCTCTGGGTATGAGCTGGTCATGAAGCTAGTCTAGCTGGGTATGAGCAAGCAGCTTGTCTGTTTCAAAACATATGTTGTGCAGGTCAAACCATGTGGGGCTGGGAGCTGGTTCAGATTAGGGGTTGGTTCAGATTGCATGTTCCAGCTGCATATTGATTTTTTGTAATGGCTCCAGATCACCAACATGGAAGATGACCCTAACTGGTACACCGCAGAGCTGACGGGGCGCAGAGGCTATGTCCCCAAGAACTACATCAACGTGCGACCCCACGCGTGAGAAAAACCGCCGGAGTCGTTCTCAACCGCGCTGCTGTCGTTCTCAAACCGCGCTGCCGTCAGTTTGAGAGGGACAAAAGCACAGATGAATGTTAACAAAGTTGAGGTGTATTGTGGGGTGTGCTGCCGCAGTGTTTTGCGGTGGTTTGGCCGACCAGAAGGTTTGTTCGAGTTTCAGTTTGGGCTCTGCTTGGTATACTGTCAACTGAACCCTGCTGAAAACTCCAGCTTAAAACTGTTTAAGCTGGTCAAGCTGGTTTAGGCTGTGTTTCAACACTTTCAGCTGGCCTATGCAGTCAGCTAGTCCACCAGATGACCACAAATTTATTCTACCAGCTAGAAACCAGCCTTGACCAGCTACAAATGTTGAAAACACAGCTAAAACCATTTCAAATCTATTCCACTTGTGGAATTCCAGTTGTTCAGCAGGGACTTGCTTCAATGAGCATCCTGTAGAATGATCCATAAGCACAAATGAACAGTACACGCTTAAAGATACAGTATTACTGCTCTGTCAAGAAACCGTAACTGTACACATTCCTGCAGCATGTGGCAGATTCGAGAAGGCATATTTCCCAAATTAATAACGAGCGGGGTTGAGTACGGCTTGCTTACAACTACATAGACGGAGAAGAGCATTGATATGTTAAGTTTTTTCATGAATTGAACACTGATCCAGAACTGTGTAGCCTGTTCGTTGGATGGCAGGCTGGGACAGTTGTGGGTGCCCTCAGGTGACCGTGAGCGCCTCCTGCAGGTGGTTCGCGGGACGGGTGGCCAGACAGGTGGCCGAAGGGCGTTTGCGGCAGGAGGAGTGCGGGGGGTTCCTTGTGCGGGAGAGCGAGAGTGCCCCGGGGGAGTTCTCCATGTCTGTCAGGTGAGCTACCTGCATTCCCGAGGATGCTTCATCAGCACACCCAGTCTCCCTTAGCAACAACCATAGCCTGCAGAGAAAAATGTGAAAAAACTTTCCATGGGCTTGTGAAAAGCATCTTGAAACTGTGAAAGTGCAGTTTAGTCCTACTATGTTGTACAAATTGGATCCAGCGACTGTTCTGCACAGAAAAGAGGGGACCCCTATCTGGTCTTGAAGTCTGAGTCCAGGTTGGGTCTGGGTCGTCCATTAAGTTTGTAACACGCAGTGACACAAACTGTCCCGGATTCATCCAGAAATATTCTAATATTTATCGGACCCAGATGCGAGACCAAGGCGTAGATTTTAGAATAAAGACTTTAGTGTAATAAAAGCGGAGGCCGAAAGCCAGTAAACAGAATCCGAAAACAAAAGTCGAAAAGCCAAAATGGGTTGAGAAACTGCGGTTCCAAACAAGACAGACGGGTAAAGCAAAATACGGAAGTCGGAAACGAAACAGGTCGTAACAGAAATCAATCAGGTATAACCGCTGGAAAGTACATTCAAGACACATAACAATCTGGCGAGTAACTGAACAAACAGAGGGGTTTATATTAGACAAATAACAAGAGGGAATGGCAATCAGGAAGTGAAAACGCAGGGGTGGCCTGTAGTGTAGTGGTTAAGGTAAATGACTGGGACACGCAAGGTCGGTGGTTCTAATCCCGGGGTAGCCACAATAAGATCCGCACAGCCATTGGGCCCTTGAGCAAGGCCCTTAACCCTGCATTGCTCCAGGGGAGGATTGTCTCCTGCTTAATCTAATCAACTGTACATCGCTCTGGATAAGAGCGTCTGCCAAATGCCAATAATGCAATGTAATGAAACAAATACCAATGAATGAACAAACTGACAGGGTGACTACAGTGTGCACAGAGGGTATGAATACACAGAAATGTGACACACATAGACAAAAAACTAAACAGTGAAAACACGGAGCCTGACAATATTGTCCAAATTACACAATAACCGTCACACTGCTGTTGACATTAGACAAAGAAAAAGTGGTGGGAAATATGATTGACTTCATATTTTACATATAACTTGACTACATAAATGCAGTCCATTTACCATTTATATTCTGAACGCATACTCTCAGTGAGCACTTTATTAGGTCGACCTGTACACCAGCTTGTTAATGCAAATATTTTATCAGCCAATCATGTGGCAGCAACTAAATGCACAAAAGCATGCAAACATGGTTAAGAGGTTCAGCTGTTTTTCAGATCAAATTTCAGATAAGAAATATGATCTAAGTGACTTTGACAGTGGAATGATTGTTGGTGCCAGACAAGGTGGTTTGAGTATCTGAGAAATTACTCATCTCTTGGGATTTTCACGCAAAACAGCCTCTAGAGTTTGCAGAGAATGGTGTGAAAACAAAAAAAACATCCAGCGAGCAGCAGTTCTGCAGGCAAAAAACGCCTTGTTAGCATCTCTGAACAAACAACACATCAAACCTCTTAAGTGGATAGGTTACAGCAGCAGAAGCCCAACATTCAAATAAAAATACCTAATAAATGTGCCTAATAAATACCTAATAAAGGTGCCATTGGCATACAATTGGTCCCATATTTTGACCATATTGGGACCATTTACTAACTGGAGTGAACCGCACTGCTGCGAGAGAGCAACACTTCTCAACAAGACCAGGAAGTCAGCCTCAAAAACAAAGGCTGTTTTTTAATCGGCCACTTGGTAAACAATACATACCTAAATGTGGTTCAAGTACAGAATTCAGGTCATCAAGGAATTCTGACTGAAGAGATAAGGCATATGTGAAGGACAATGTTTACCACATTTCTTACGCGTTTCACATAATTTGGTGTGTGTCTGTGTGTGTGTGTGTGTGTGTGTGTGTGTGTGTGTGTATGTGTCACTAGTCCAAGGCCATGACGTCAGATATTTTTTCCTCTGTGCAGCATATCTGCTGATGAGTTTCCTAAGGGGTGAGACAGACAGAGAAATTGTCCTTAACACTATACAAAAATAGCTCTGTGAAATGCAATTATCATTGTATTTAGAAAAAATATGAACAATACACAGCAGTACTGTATGCTCTGTTTCGGTAAGCACACTGGACTTCTGCCAGGCCGTTGACTGTCCTCATAGCTTTATTCCGTTTCCCCTGGCAATGGACTTATTCACCGGTGTCTTGTGGCTGTCATGTGCTCTGTGATTAGGGGAGGTGTTGAGCTCAGAGCGAAAGTTGAAAGTAACGCAGGAGGAAGCAGACAAAACATCAGTAAATGAATGTTGTTGTTTCGCATTGAAGTTATAAATATCGCTGCTGTTCACCCAGTCTGATCTCTGGGGATGGGAATCTTGCCGTCTTCGCTGAGTTCTCAGTGGGTGTGCTGGTCTTTTTCTGCTGCTCGTGTGAAAGAGACACAACAGAAAGTTTTTTTCCCTCAGATGTGAGAAAGCGAGAGCTTGCTGAGTGTACGTGTTCATTTTTATTTGGTTCTGCAAAGAAGGGATCAGCTTCATGGGCCTCTGACTGTTTTCATGTTGTGCATGTTAGGAAGGACATGTCCAGTGCAATGGCAGGGTACTGGAATTTGATTGGTCATCCCATGTGCCACATATATTTCTCCAACTAAAATTGCGCATTATAATTGGCTAAAATAGGGCAGCTTACAACATATTGTATATTTTTGGTCATCAAGATTTGACCATGCAAGATGAACGTATTGCTAAAGACTGCTTGAACTGCGATCAATAGTATTTATTTAAATTGATATTCTGTTAAATGTATTGGCTGTTCATGTGCAATTTGTTCAATAAATGCATGTTGGAAGTAATGTTTTATTAATTTTATTTTTTATTCAGTGGGCATAGGATAGTCACTGTCTGGGGCCAATGTTAATAGTGTAGCTAAAGCAGAAAGACATTAGGACTACACTTTGTTTATTTATCACAAGTCATATCATCATAACAACGTTATCGCATATCGCCTATCCCCCCCCCCCTTCTAGTCGCCCATAAAGGAAATCCTGGCAACCCCCCTGCATGTTAATATTTTCTGTGAGTCATTTGGTGCCCCTGAATTCACAGTTTCAAGATTACTGGCTGAACAGCGGTGTTTTAGGGCTTCGGTGGCTCCAGCTGAAACACTGATTTTGGGGCCAGAGTAAAATGTGCTTAATCAGAGATGAGAGTTGATTTTATGCTGAGCGGTTGCTTATCTTATGCAGTGTGAGACCTTATTACCCTCACTTTCGAAAAGCGACCAGTTCGTATCAGCCAGTCCATGTAGGCCCTGGCAGGACTGCCCCCTCCGTACCAGGCACTGCCAGCCCTGCATGGGTGCGGGTGGGAAGTCTGTGACTCTGTACCTACAGGACAGGTTTCTAAATCTCTTCTCCTGGGGGAGCTTGACGAGCCAGCGGTGAAATGCCAGACAAACAGTCCGCTTTTCTGCAGTTGTGCCAAATTTAAGTCTGAAAAATGGGGTTACGATCACCATCCCTAACTCTCCAACTGGTGTCCATATGCGCTCCAGTAGGAGGCCATAGCACCAGGCTTTATCTTGGACATGGCAACGCAAGTGTCTTTGCTAGTTTCAGACAGCCGTAGCTGTCATTTTTCTGCACAGCACCTACGCTGTTAAAATTGCAAATGACCTTCCAGCCATGTGGGCTGGTTGGTCTTAAAAAATGTAATTGGTATTCAAAAGAACATTTTACACGCCTATGATGTCTGAACTGTGACTGTATCTATTACCAGCATGTAGAGTTAAAGGAATTCACACCAAGGTGTGTTCAGCTCCATACTGTTTTAAATCCTACTGCAATGTTTAAAATGTCAGGCATCCCCTGCATGCATGACATGGGTCACATTACATTGCATTTCATTACATGACAAGCTTTTGGCAGATGTACAATAAGGTGCAAAACCATGACAAGGGACAAGTGCGCTGATTCCCCAGGGAAACCACTCACACACAAGGTGTGTGACTGAACAGTAGACAGGGGACTGGGAGAGGTTACCTGGGTTACCCCTCCCCAAAAGTCCAGGGCATTGCCTGGCTTCTGATGGTCCCTTAATTAAGCCTTAATTAAGGGCAGGTTTTCCTTTTGTTTTTTCAAAATTCCAACTTGGTGTTCTAGAACTCCATCGCTTCCAATTACCAGGAGTGAGCGTTACATCAGCATTAGAATGTTCAGTGAATCACATCCAATCTCATCTCACACCTTAAATGGTTAACCCATCCTGTGCCTATTTTCACGTGCCTTTCTATCTTAAAAAGCACACTTACATTTTTAAGCATTGGATTTTTATTTAAAAAAACAAATTTCTCTGTCATCTGTGCTATAGACTGTGAAGCTACCTGAAGGTGCATGTCTGGACGCAAAAGTCAATGCAAATCAATAGAGAACAACAATAAGAAATTATCCTTTTCATTATCTTTCTAGATGAAGATTGAGCTTATTACAGGCTGTCACATGACCTTATGACAGTGATGCAATGATGATTGGGGCATTTTCTATCAGACTTAATTGCACCTATGGTTTCAGAAGATGAGCAGATCTTCCTCTTGACACCCCAGTGCTAAGAGCTCTGATGGGGCTTGAACTCTATGTGAGAATATAACAGTGAAGTGATGCTTTCACCACCGCAGTTAAAAAACACTCCGCTAAAACCAGGCTATGGACAATTATTTTGTATTGACTGTAACATAATTATAATTATATGTAATTCTTGGCCAAATATTTCAGACACATACTCATTCCTTTTGCTCTGTCGTATGTCTTCTGAAATTAAACAATGAATATGAGGTAAAAGTGCAGATTGTCATCTTTACTTAACATCCATATTGGATGATCCATGTAGGAATTACATATTTTTATACATAGTCCCTCCATTTTAGGGGACCAAAAGTAATCAGACAGTTTGGCCTCTGAGCTGTTTCTGATGAGTCAGCTGTGAGCTGTCAGCACTCTTTTGAGAGTACGTTTTTTGGGTTGCTTTTTCAAAATTCTCAACAACAACAAAAAAAAGTTAGTGTTATAGAATTCCTTTCAGTCACCAGTAGTGACTGGTGTTACGTTAAATGGTAAATGGTAAATGGTAAATGGACTGCATTTATATTGCACTTTTATCCAAGGGCTTTACAATTCATGTCATTCATTCACCCATTCACACATACACTCACATGCCAAACAGCAAAAGGCTACCAGGCACCAACATCAGCATTAAAATGTTCAGCCAAGAACATTCTCGTCAGACATTTGTTATTTCACACCTCGAAAGGTCACATGCTACAGGATCTGCACCTTGTCTAAGAGGAGCTATGAGCAGCAGCTATAAGCAGGGTTCCTGTGTAAGGGCTTCAGAGAGCAGGGCTTAACGTATGACAGCTTTAACCTGGGTAGCCTTCGCTCGCAGCCAAATAACCAGCACGGTGACACAGTCCGCCAAAAATTAAAACATAAACTTTGTCCTCTGGGCCATAAGATGTGAAAAAACCTCAATATTCCAGTTGCTGCTTGTCTGTTAGCTGTCAGTCAGGCATTAAGAAAGCACACGCCCTGGAACAGTAATGACGTTAAACTGTTTGAGGTGACTCGAATGTCACTCCTCTGTGGAAAGGTGATGGGTGTTGATTGGGTTCAACAACAAAATACAATATCTCTGCAATGTGTAAATTTCAATCTGCACAAAATTATTCTTTTCAATTCAAGGAAGACATTTACCGGAAGTTTGTAATTAATTTACCTGTCAGTGACCCCTGGTTCCTCAAGGTATTTGTTTCCAGTACGGGAGACCTGCGATGGTTTAAACGATGGGTTAGTTGTAACACCATCAATTTGACCAACAAGGGATGAGTTGTGGTAATGTGATCACTTTTGTCCAGACCCATGTGTAAATATAGGGTCTTTTGGCTTCAGACCTATACACAAGTTGGTGTAAATTTAATAGTATGGGTCTGATTTAAGCACATTTTCTGTTCCTGTTACATCCACCCCCAGCAAGCAGCAAGAGTGACAACTCACCCCAGTACTCCTTGCATTTGACATGAGCTTACACATTCTGTGCTACTCTAGATGATGTCTAAATTAATAGTATTTGTAGCAGAAACATATGAGTAGCTTATATCAAAGTTTGAGAGCTCTAGAATCTGGGCTAATTACTTCTATATAATTTACACAATGAATTCACTATTGCTTGTTTTAGCCAGCTGGAGAGCAATTGCTTTCATTTGTAGCATTGTATGAGTGGACCAATGCACTACATTTGGGTTTAATCAGCAAAGCTCAGTAAAAGCCACAGACTACAGTAAGTACCCTGTGATGCATTTTCTCTTCAGTAGACAAAATTGACACGAGGAGAAAGGTGCTCCAAAACACATCAATTTCTTTGTTTTATCTAGATTTGTTAATCATCTTAGAACATAGCACCTTTTGTATCAGACCACCTGATATATAAGACACCAGCATCTCCTGTGGCCCAGACGTGTCCTGTTAGATTGATTGATTAAACAATAAATAGTTCTGAATATCTACTCTTGGTTTTAGCCTTGGGTTTTGCCTGTGAAGACTGCATTTGTGTTAGAAAAGATAAACCAACACACAGACCAGAGAGCTGTCTTTGGGAGAAATAAAAGGCATTTTGAAGCTTTGAAAAGAGAATAAATCGTTGGGGATAGCTTGTACAACAACTTAGAATATCCTGAAAAAGAAAGAAACTTCTGGTGTACCGAGCAGCAGACATGGAACAGGGCAACCAAGGAAAACAACAGCAGTTGATAACAAAAACATTGTGAGAGATGTGAAGAGAAACCCCAAAACATCAGTCAGTGACATCACAAACAATCTCTACAGGGCATGGGTGAAGATATCTCAAATCAACCATTCAAAGACTTAGAGAGAAGCAATATACCACAAGATGCAAACCACTTATCAGTAGTAAGAATCGGAAGGCGACACTACAATTTGCAAAGAAGTAAGGAGATAGTTGTTGAACAATGTTTTATGGACTGATGAGATTGTGATGGAAAGGCCAAATTGTGGAGAAAGAAGGGATCTGCTCATGATCCAAAACATAAAAGCTCATCTGTGAAGCACGGTGGAGGACGTGTCATGGCTTGAGCTTACATGGCTGCTTCTGGTGGCTCACTAATCTTTATTGATGATGTAACTCATGATGGTAGCGGCAGGATAAATTCAGAAGTCTAGACAATGACCCAAAACACAACACAACAAAGGACTTCATTATGGAGAAAAAGTGGAAGGTTTTAGACTGGCCAAGTCAATCACCAGACCTTAACCCCCCCCCCCCCCCCCAAAAAAAAAACACAACTGAAAGAGGCTGCAGTAAAAGCCTGGAAAAGCATCACAAAAGGAGAATGCAACAGTTGGGTGATGCCAATGGGTTGCTGGATTGATGTAGTTATTGCAAGCAAGGGATATGCTACCAAATATTAAGTGCTATTTACTTTCATTTACTTAAATATTCTCTGTTATAATATTTTTGCTCACCCAAAAATCGGGTCGTCTGATACCAAAGGTTCTATGTTCTAAGTAGTTTAACACATCTAAATATGAATACCAGAAAATAAAAGCTGAAATTATGAACTCTTGTCTCGTGTTCTTTTATCTCAACCACAAATGTATTCAGTGTATTGCAAAAACAAAGGAATTGGCCTTGCTGTTCCAATACATTTGGAGGGGACTGTATTTGGCTCTTTGTTTATAGAGAATTACGCATTGTGGGAATTCTCTCCTGTGAGAATGAGCAGCTTGATAGGAATGTAGCAGGTCCGGTGGTTAAACTTCCTGTTATTTAATCAGCCTCCACCAAAATCTTACATTACATTTTAATTAGCAGACCCTTTCATACAAAGTGACGGGTAAAGAGTGCATATCAAGGTCATAGAACAAACTACAGAACAGGTCCGATAAGGTACAATTCACATAGGATCGGTTGTAAAGCCATGGACACAAGTCTAGTGCACAAGGTAGATAGGCCAAGTCTGTGAGTCTTAAGCGAAGAAATGCAGTACAATTCTGGGAAGGTTTGTAATGCATTTGAAAGTAAACTGTGCATGTACGTACCTGTATGTATGTGCATGTGTGTGGACAGGTGCATCTACGAGGGAAAGCTTTATAATTACTGTGTAATTTCTCACAACATAAAAACCAGCTTGTGTGCATCGCTCTGGATCTGAGGCTGCTATGGAAACAGGTGACAGAAGGCTGCCAATACGGTTTCTATGACATTATATGTCGGTACGCCAATCAAAACAGAATCCAACCAGGGAACACTGTGCTGTTCATGCTGTGCAATAAGACACCTCAGTCATATTTTATAGAGTGTGGTTGTACGAACTGACACTTCTCTTTCAGTTTGCCTGTGTGTGAGGAAGCCATGGCTGATCCATATTTCTGCTGATGCTCACTCAGTCAGTGCATTCACAAATGCAGAAATCCAAGTGTACGATTTTCACGCATGGCAAAATATACAGTCACTGAGCACTTTATTAGGAACACCTGTACACCCACTTATTCATGCGATTATCTAATCAGACAGCAGTGCAATGCATAAAATGCAGATATGGGTCAGGAGCTTCAGTTATTCTTCACATCAACCATCAAAATGGGGGGAAAAAAGTGACCTCAGTGATTTCAACCGTGGCATGAGTGTTGGTGCTAGACGAGCTGGTTTGAGTATTTTTGTACCTATTGCTGATCTCCTGGGATTTTCACACACAACAGTCTCTAGAGTTTGCAGAGAATGGTGTGGAAAAACAAAAAACAAACGCCTTGTTAATGAGAGACATCAGAGGAGAAGGGCCAGACTGGTCAAAGACTTAAGTAAAAAGAAAAGTCATACCTATATATACCTATATATACCTAAATATATATATTTGTACTTTAATTTATATATGGTGCCTTCAGAAAGTATTTATCCTCCTTGAAGCTTTTCACGTTTTGTCTTCTCAGATATTTAGATTTAGGAATGCATAACGCATACTATATACGCAAATATACGACACTAAATTGTACTCAATATATTGAGTTCTCGTCCTCATTTGCCATCCTCTGTCCTCTGTCTCCCTGCCCCGGCAGTTATGGGGATCACGTGCAGCACTTCAAGGTGCTGAAGGACCGAGAGGGGCAGTACTTTGTGTGGGACGAGGCCTTCAGTTCGCTGAACCAGCTGGTGGAATTCTACAAGACCAACAGCATCGCCAAGGAGAGGACCATCTTCCTGAGGGAGGGGAAACTCTCACCTGGGGTAGGCGTTACCTGTGCGATGAGCAACGAACCCGAGACTGAACCAGAACAAACCTCTATGAGTTATATAACCCTGCTCAGAGAGAGAGAGTGAGAGAGAGAGAGAGAGAGAGAGAGAGAGAGAGATAGTGGGAGAAGGAGATGGAGAGAGAGAGGAGAGAGGGAAAAGAAAAAATAGAAACAGAGAGAGGGATGCACTTTCACCAGATTCTCATTTTTATTATCGGGCAACTAAGACTGTTCTCCATAAAGATATCATCAATTGTGCATTCATCACTAAATATGGAGCAAAGTCAGCTAGTGTAAATAAACCTCAGAGGACGTTTTCAGTTGGACATGCCCAAGCACGCAGCGATCTTATGATCGTTTACAACAAATTAAACACATTCATGTAATATGGAACAGGGAGTAATCAATTAAGTTGCCACAAAGGACTGAATGAAATAAATGGATATACCAGCACATTTGAAAAGAACTGTTGATTGAACCACCCTCTGATGTTTTCTGTCATTTAGTCAGACACCTGCCAAGCCGGAACCCGTCACGGTTTCCTGACGTGTGTACATATTCACATTACACAACTATGCACAGAAGGCAGGCTATGCTGTGCTAGAAATTGGAATCTGAGCCTATATTCAGATTTTATAAGCATAAACAAAAGTTTCCCCCTCGATCAATTCCTCGAAAGGCATCAACAAAATTGTCATTTTCAGCTGTGACAGGTATTGAATACTACAAGTACCCCTTCCTACTTTTAATAGTAGCCTATATACAATTAGAACTAGCATCCCTGCTTAAAATTCTGTCTTAAACCAGCCTAAGCGTAGTGGTTAAGTTACATGACTGGGACCCGCAAGGTTGGTGGTTCAAGCCCCGGTGTAGCCACAATAAGATCCGCACAGCCATTGGGCCCTTGAGCAAGGCCCTTAAACCTACATTGCTCCAGGAGGGATTATCTCCTGCTTAGTCTAATCAACTGTAAGTCGCTTTGGATAAAAGCATCAGCCAAATAACATAAAGTAATGTAATGTAATAAGCTGATCAAACTAGTTTAAGTTGTGTTTTCGGCACTTCTAGCAGGATTCAGCTGGTAGACCAGCTCTTCACCAGCTGGACATCCTATAGTCATCTTAACTAGCTTTAACCAGCTTTAACCAGCCACATACCAACCAGCTAGTAGTGTGAAAAACACATCTTAAACCAGTTTAGCATCCCAGATTTTTGGTTTTGGCAAATTATATTTTTCATATGATTTGGGGGGAGATCAGTTACATCCATGTACAGCTATATATAGAAGCTTGTACATGCATGTTATGCACTTCTAACCTGGTGCATACAAATTAATGCGATGAGGCTTTGTCGATTGGTTGTTGGTGTGGTGATTCAGACGAGGTCTTTCCTGATTGGTTGTGAACACTGAAACTGATAGTGCTGTCTGTCACCCACAGAAAGCCCAACATGGCTACGCCCTGTTTGACTTCAAACCCCAGCACCCTTCCCAGCTACACTTCCATCGTGGTGATGTCATCGACCTCTTGGACTGCACCGACCCCCAGCGCTGGAAGGGCCGTTGCCATGGTCGCGTGGGCTTCTTCCCCCCGGAATATGTCCAGCCTGTCTATCACTGATACCCCCCCACCGCCCCCAACCCCCACGCAAACTGCCCCCGCTCCCCAAAATGTATGGACTCATGGGACCGGCTTTGCCGACCTAATCACAGGCAGAGCAGGAGAGGGACAACAGGGGCCCGCCTGGGTTAAAGGTTTGAAGGAGGACTGGCACAGTGACTGTCCTTACAAACAACCCATGACCTGACAAGATGAAGATCTAACATGTTCAACTGCTGTGTCACAGAGGGAGGCCTTAAAAACTGCCACATACAAAATGTGCAAAGAGATACTATGAAGAGCGAAAACAAAAAAAGTTGCTTGTTTAAAAAAGTAGGCATGAAAGGCTCTACTAAGATCTGAAGCCAGACTTGTGTATTATTGATCATGCTCATCTTTAAAATCTCTGCCCTAGATATACTGAGAAGTAACACATTCCATACAGCTAGGATAAAAATATACGTCTTAATGTGATATAATTAATAGATTGATCATTATAATCATCTGCAATGTGTAGAAAATTTCTATTTTCAATGTTTTTAATATCTGACTCTTTCAAACACGATTCTTTGACTGTAATTTTGAATCACTTTAGCCATTTCAACCGAGAGCATCTTTCAACTTGCTTTGTGCAAATGTTCTATTCATATATGAATCTACTATCTAATATTAGAATATTTGGTCATGTAGGAAAAGAATATCTATTCTCCTGTATCATGACATGGTCAATATTTCCTGAGATAGCATGCACACAGAAAACAGAATACAATCACACTATTCACTAAAGGATGCCAGTGTCAATATTCATCATACCTGTGTACTGACAGTGTCTGAAACTTGTATAGATATTATCAAAACAATAAATTGGCAAAACAAAAAGATCCACACCTAGTGTATAAATATGTACTGTTTAAAACTTATATTGAATGGCATATTGTTTTAAAGTGATCTTTTCAATGTGATTCTGTCAAATTTGAACATGTCAAACTGTCCTGGGGCTAAAATATTTCGGGTAATCTCAGTAGTCTCCAGGTCTCTCTGAGCTGGGTCAGGGAAGGTAATTATTAACAGCCAAATTAGACAAGGAAAACTGCAGATGGCAGTTTCTCTATGGCAAACATAGGTACTGTCACCACAAGTGCATCTGCTGTTAAGTGAAGGCAGAATATTGGGCAGTTAGCATTATATCCCTCAGTTTAAAAGAATCATATAAAATTTGAGATGAAAAGAGGAACTGAATAAAGCTAACTCACCGGCCATAGCAGTTAAAAATAGGAAATGGGCACAGCTGCATCTGTGTCAGCATTGTTCTTCAGAGAAGACCATAACAAGGTCTGAGTCAGAGAAGGTATACTGTCATGGAGAAACAAAGTGCTCTCATTCAGGAGCCTATTTCAGGAAGCAAAAATACATATGTGAAAATATATTTGTGAAAATATGTGAAACTTTTTTGTATATCGCTTTGGATAAACGTGTCTGCTAAATTAAATGTAGTGTATAAACACAGCACTCAAAGAAGCTATTTCCGGAAGACATACTTGCTCAGCTAATGCTCAACTAAATGATCAACTTCCCTCGGCAGCGGCATGTGCTCCCAGCTCAGCATATTATTCAAATTGCGTCCCTGGTATGTGCAAATTATGGCCAAATTATGACTCTGCAAAGTGATCCCACAATAGTGAGATATGCCACTTTCTTTCAATATCTTGCAATATCTGCCATCATGCATGTTCAGAAATATATTTCCACCATTGTCACAACAACACTGTATCTCACGATCTGAATAATAACTTCATTGCAACGTCATGACGACATACTTCGTTAGTGTTAAGTTTGGATCGACACCAAGCCCCTTACGCAATTTTTATAAATAAAAAAAAGAAAAGAAAAAAAGAAATTATTCCTTTGTGCGTACATTATTGCCTGCGAATTTTTCCTCAACCTTTTTTTTATACCGGACCCATTTTTCAAGCGTGTAACTCGGGTCCGGTATAAAACTTCAATACAATAGGTATCTTTCGGATACTATGATCTTCCTCTTCTTAGTTAGGCTAGTAGAAGAAACTTCCGAAACTGGTAGGCGCAAAAAGATAAATTCGGATTTTGAAAATATTCACTGTGACATAATTCTAGCCTATTTGTTTTGATGTACTAACATCTTAATCTAACGGCAATTATTCACATTTACACAAGCTGAGCCGTTGCACATGTTAACGGATTAATAGCTAATGTACTGTAAAAATTCATCAGCCAGGACAAGATTTCCCCGCAGGCAGTGCCTGACAGGGCGTACGCCCCCGTGCCACGTGATACAGGTGTGCCCTGCTCCACCTGCCCATTTCAGTGGAACCGGAAATGTTGGACGCGCAGGCTGTCAAGCCAGAGAGGACTGGGACGCTTGGAGGCGCAAATGATAAATTATTCACTTTTGAGCATGACACACCGCTCCAAAACATGGGGCTCTTCACTTCTCTGCATTTATTATTAAGAGAAATTGGGTTATTTAGTATATTTACACATCAATTTTATTTTTGTAGTATCATTTACATGTAGGCAACAGTACAGGGTTTGATTTTTTTAATTTAGTAATTCTTGATAGAATAATTAATTTTGTCGGTCGGAACAAAAGTTGTAATAAAATAAACAAACAATGGCTCTATCGCAGGTCCAGTGCTTGAATGACAACCATGTGAACTGGCCGATGCAAGAGTCCAAGCCCGAGTTCTTCTACAGCGAGGACCAACGGCTGGCTTTAGAAGCGCTCGTTCATGGCGGACGAAAGGCATTCCACGACTACATCCAGGAGCACAGCGTGCGCCAGTTCTTGTCAGAGCTGGAGCAGAACCAGCTGACAGAAGTTGCTGAGCCATACCAGCCAGAATCGGAGGGAGAGGGAGCGGAAGACAGCGAAGATGAAGCGGGATCCCTGCAATACTGGCCGGAGCGCTCTGACTACTCCATCCCCGAATTAGACATAGGTTGGCCTGAGCGCATTTCTTACCGAGGAGTGACCAGAGTCAGCGTGTACACGCAACCGCCAATGGAGGGACAGACCCACATCAAAGAAATAGTCAGAAAGACCATTACGCTGGCACAGAAGGTATGATTGCTGCGTTTATTAATAGTCTTTTTGGCGCATTTTTATTCCAAATAGCAGGTAACAACAAATGGGAATTAAAACAGACACTGTACACTGTATAAGATATATGTAGCCTACATTAAGAGGACAACAGTATACGTATATAATTAAAGGATTGGACAAGAAACATACAAAAATAAGAAGGAGCAGGCAAAAAATAACAAACACGTTATCAGGGAATACGCAGGATCTTATCTAAATTCTAAATTCTAAAAAGAAGAACACATGTCGTCAAGTCTTAAACAGTTCAAGAGATATTTTTAATTAAAACAATGTACAAAAAAATACTTTTGGGATGTTATTTTGGAATTTTATCTTATGAATAAAGAATTTAGCAACAAGTACAGTATAATTCCTAATCTCCTAAATTGTTTGATTACTATTATGAAAGTAGCAGACAATGTCTTTCAAATTACATTTGATGGAAGAGTTAATGTTCATAGAAATATAGCAGGTAGGAAATTCCAGAAATTAGATCCTCACTACACCTAGAACATTTGGATGCCATAGCATTACATGGATATATCTTGTGAATCATCTTAAAGTGCATTTCTTTACATTTATTTGGAATGCAAAATTTGTAAGGTAATAACCAGGCTTTTCAAGGTTAATATTATGAATGAAGGAATTCCAAAAAAATGTCCCCTTGGAGATATCGTTCTTTTGGAGTTTAGCACTTCTCTGATATACTCATTATTTATTATTACATGCTTTCTAATACAAATAATTCTGTCTATGGTAAACCCAAGAAGTTTACATGACAACATTTCTGAATATACAGTAAAGTACACGTCATTGTTGGAGCAGACCAGAGGGAATTCCCTTAATTACAGTGTTCAAATCTTGAAAGGGAATTGGGATAATATATTACATATTTGATCTTGCAAAGTCAGAAACAAAATGTATATTTTCATGCAATTTTTTAAGGAATACTGATTTTCCTTTGACAGTAATGGCTCTTATTCCACAGGTTATAATTCTTTAGAAGAAAATTATTTATTAGGTAGACCTGCTTGTTATTGCAAATATTTAATCAGCCAAACATGTGGCAGCAACAAAATGCATAAGAGCATGCAGACTTGATCAAAAGGTTCAGCTGGGTTTTTTTCAGACCAAATGTCAGATTGGGAAAGAAATGTGATCTAAGTGACTTTGACCGTGGAATGATTGTTAGTGCCAGACCGGGTCGATTGAGTATCTCAGAAACTGCTGATCTCCTGGGATTTTTAGACACAACAGCCTCTTGAGTTTGCAGAGAATGGTGCAAAAAACATCCAGTGGGTTTTGCAGGTAGAAACACATTGTTAATGAGAGAGGTAAGAGGAGAAGGGCCAGACTGGTCGAAGCTGATAGAAAGGTGACAGAAATGCAAATAACCACACACATTACAAGTGGTACGCAGAAGAGCACCTCTGAATACATTACATTACATTACATTACATTATTGGCATTTGGCAGACGCTCTTATCCAGAGCGACGTACAACAAAGTGCATACCCATAACCAGGGATAAGTTCGCTGAAAGACCCTAGAGGGAAGTACAATTTCAACTGCTACCTGTACAACAGTACACAATACGATGCATTGTGTATTCACACAATCACAAATCTCTAAATGGATAGGCTACAGCAGCAGAAGACTTAATAAGTCTAATAAATACCTAATAAAGTGCTCACTGAGTGTATATGCCATGATGACAAAGCTTGTTGATGTAATTTTGACAATTTGATTGGTTATTTTCCTTGGACATAATAACACTTAATGTAAAATGATAATGATTGATAAAATACCAAATTGACTGCATATGGCATTATCTTTAAATGTAACATAAACAAAATCAACCTTTATTTGCCTCTAGGAAAAAGGAGGATAAACAAAACGCGATCAACGTTCTGCTATGGGGCGAAAGCACTCTACCAATTGTGGGAAATGTTTATTTGAAGCCCATTGTAAAAAGCTTTAATTAATTGCCCACGAGGTTACGCGACATTTATTTACTTGTTTTTTTGAGCGCCAAACAGACTTGTGGGTCCATTGTAGCTATCCCATAGCTGCCAACTCTCACGCTTTCGGCGTGAGACACACGCATTTGCATGTGCGTGTGAAAACAGGCAAATGCGTGTCTCACGCCGAAAGCGTGAGAGTTGGCAGCTATGTATCCGCATGGTAACAAAATCGCTATATTCGGACTGTACTGCAAGATACGGTTGGAAATATCCAAATAGCATTAATTGTAATGTCATAGTAATTGAGTCGGTGTCCGAGCAGGGATTACGAAGAAGTGGCACAAAATGTAAACATCGAAACTGAATAGAACAACGTTTCAGTGAGACATATAAACGTCGAATTGTGTTGTTGGTTGAATTCAAATGTTAATCTTTCTTGCAATGAAAATGGCAGCATAACTATCATAATTATTATCATTCTAATATATTGCCCAACATTTATGCATTCTGGTGTAATTATATAATTATAATTTGTATCATAATTTAAAAGCCACACACTCTAAACTGTTCTTGGAAGACACTTCAATCGTACCAAGGATACATTGCAGCAAGACTTAAGCTGAATTAAATTTTATGGCATATTGAACTTTTATCAGCCAGTATGAATTTGCAAGACCAGTTTATCAAATTCCTGGTGTAGACACTGACATGGATAGCCGCTTATAGAGTTCTGAATTCCCTGTTAAACTACTGAATTCTCCATTGTAGTTCACTAAGCCCTGTTGCTCATATCTGAAAGGGAATACATGCAGACAAATAATTAGCAACATTCTACATGATATTCCCTATTGCAAGTAGGAACATGGTTTCAGAAAACTGAGACTGAGCAGTGAAACTCACTACTGTGAAAGCAGGTCACAGCCATCACTGAATGAATAACTAGGAGTAAAACCAGTCGACACTGGGGCAGAGTTGAAAAGAAAATTCAGTTTTTGTTTTGTCTAATAAACACAGACATTCTGTATCTCCAGGTGAAACCTGAGCTTGGATATCTGTACAGATCAGTGTCTGAAAAGCCTGTGGCTTCTACTGAACACACTACAAAGATATCTGTCAGCATAATCTCATTATGAAAATGAGTTATATGACTGTATTACAGTTTACAGTCTACTCACATTGCCATATACACTCGGTGAGCACTTTATTAGGTATTTATTACTTATTTTTTAGACATATTGGTCTTCTGCTGCTGTAGCCTATCCACTTAAGAGGTTTGACGTGTTGTGTGTTCAGAAATGCCGTTCTGTATACCACAGTGTGGTCACTTGCATCACTGTCACCATCCTGTCAGCTTTGAACAGTCTGGCCCTTCTCCACCAACCTTTCTCATTAACAAGGCATTTATGCCCCGAGAACTGCTGGTCACTGGAAGTTTTTTGTTTTTCGCACCATTCTCTGCAAACTCTTGTGGCTGTTGTGAGTGAAAATCCCAGGAGTCGGCCGGCAAGTCAGAGGGTTGTCGGTTCGATCCCGCCCTGGGTGTGTCGAAGTGTCCCAGAGCAAGACACCTAACCCCCAAATTCTCCCGACGAGCTGGTCGGTGCCTTGCACGGCAGCTGATCGCTGCTGGTGTGTACGAATGGGTGAATGAGAAGCATGAATCGTACAGCGCTTTGGATAAAGGCGCTATACAAATGCCAGCCATTGACCATTTACAGTACGGGATACGGAACAGACCTAACATCAGCCTGTGGTTTGCTCCACAGGTCATCGCCGTGGTGATGGATCTGTTCACAGACGTGGACATCTTTAAGGACCTGCTGGACGCCAGCTTCCGGCGAAGGGTGGCTGTGTATATCATCCTGGAGGCCACGGGAGTGCCGCACTTCCTGAGCATGTGCGAGAGGGCGGCCATGCACCGGGGACACCTAAAGGCACGCCATTTCACCTCCGCCCGCCTCCAAAACCGCCCACAGACCCCGACACAGGGCTTCTCCTTTCACTTTAACCTGCTTTTCAGAATATTACATTACATTATTGCCATTTGGAAGACGCTCTTATCCAGAGCGACGCACAGTTGATTAGACTAAGCAGGAGACAATCCTCCCCTGGAGCAATACAGGGTTAAGGGCCTTGCTCAAGGGCCCAACGGCTGTGCGGATCTTATTGTGGCGACACCGGAATTAGAACCACCGACCTTGGGTGTCCCAGTCTTTTACCTTAACCAGTACACTACAGGCCACCCTGAATATAATATGCCTCACGCAAGAACTACTTGTACAAACAGATTTGTACCAGCATTTCTAACACTTAATTATGTTAATGATAAAAGGGAACTTGGTGCATTCACCAATTTTCTCGCATTTCAAATTTTTTCTTAGATAGGGACGAAATCTTACGAGTGGTCCTGACCTGTCGTATGAATCTTGTAAATGACGCGTTTCATTCAATTTGTATAGAGAGCATGTCAGTGCAGCTCGCCTGTCTCACACAACTCGGATTAAACTTTAAAACTAGGTGTTGCAGATCAAATACGAATCAAGAGTGTTTAGGAGGAATAAGAGAAAGTTTATCAATGGTCCACCATATTGTCATGTTTTAGCAAAACCAATATGCCCCTTGTTCTTGTTAAGCCCATTAGCCATCTGTCTGATGGAATCCACCGAAATTACTGTAAATACTGTCTTACTGTATAATACTGTATATAGGACACTTTTCTGAAGTTTGTTGAACCTGACGTGGCGTACTAATATGAGAACTTTAAGGATACAAAAATGTTCTTGCATGAGGCCCAATGTGTCTTATGCAAGAAAATAAAAAGTTAAGAGTTGAAAATCTCAGAAGTGAGGGGTAAAGCAGAATTTCAGTTAAATCACTGTTTTTGAAACTAAGGGCCGGGGACTGCACAGTATGAGGTGAGTCAATGTGCAATCCTGCTTCATGATACACGGCCATGATTGGGCGACTGTGCTAGCAGCCCAGCTGATAGCGGAAAAGGGAGATTCCAAGGATCGTGCAGACATTCCTGTTCTGCAGACGATAATCTGATCCAAGGCTGTGATGGCTGGGGGTTGGGTTGGGGTTGGACGGGGGACTGAAACACTCCATACTGCAACACTTCAAACTCGTAAATATCACGCCTTCAGTAGGGCAAAGGCAACACTGAGACAGGAGAACAGGGGGATTACAAAGTATTGATTACATGTATTTCACAATGCTGGATTACAAAGTAAAATCCGGAACAGCTTTTTACCTCAGTCCGTGTTCCAGACTTAAGAAGAAGACATACTTTATTGAAGCCCGTCGGGTAATTTGCCCTGTGCGTTTGACCCATCCCAGTTACTTAGGAGCAGTCGGCAGTGGGCAGCCACAGTGCAGTACCCAGGCAAGGTGGGGTTGCTCAAGGGCCAAACAGCCCTGCAGACCTATTGTGGCTACACCAGGGCTTCAACCATCAACCTTCTGGGTCTCAGACGTGTACCACAGCCACTAAGCTAAGGCTGCCCTTCTTGAGAGGGTTCAGGGTTTTACACATTGTAGTTATCCACTGGATTAACTGGCACTGCTCTGAGAAAATGAACTGTCAGGATGGAGGGTGTACACCTGCCAAAGACTAATTTTGAAAAGGGGGGGGGCGGGGCTGGGTGCGGTGAAGAACAGCAGGTGTCCCTGCCTGGGGTGGGAGCCCTACCTCGTTAAATTTTTAATAAAGAGGAAGGAATACAGTTGCATTTAATGTGCCTCTTGCAGGGCACCAGGTACCTTGATCAGTTGCTTACCTAATTAAAAAGTGTCATGTTAAGGAGCTTCTGTGTGGCCTGTTCTGTTAAAGCAGCACGGTACTGCCAGGATCTGTCCCAGGATCTGTCCCAGGATCTCAAATCAAATCACAATCCTGTACTGCAGCCCTGCAGGGTGACTGTGCCGCCTGTTCTGTAAAGAGGGAGGGGAGATTCAGTCATATGACCCTGTACATTGCTCCTCAGTGACCCCTGCTGGACAAGTGGATGCCTACAATCTGCTTACTGAAGCCGGGCATGAGGGGTCTTCCTCTCACTCATGTCTGTGTGAGTTTGCGTGCCGTGTGTAGACTGCTGTTCGTGCGTTAGCGCAATATGGTTAGAGGTGTATGTGTGATGGTTGGAGCTGTGTTAGCGCAAGATTTACATTTACATTTTACATTTTAGTCATTTGGCAGACGCTTTTAATCCAAAGCGACTTACAAGTGCACAGGTTCTACCATAAGTCAAAGCATCACATCCAGAAACTAGCAAAATGAACACATGAAATGCTGTTCTAAACATAGTTGTCATCATAAGTGCTTTTTTTTTTTTTTGGCGGGGGGGGGGGTTAGACAAGGATAGGGATATCAGAAAGGAGGGGTAGGGGAAATCAGGAGGGAGGACAAAGGTAGAGTTTGAAAAGGTGGGTTTTGAGTCTGCGTCAAAATAGGGGGAGGGATTCTGCTGTTCTGACAGTGGCAGGCAAGTCATTCCACCACTGAGGAACCAGAACGGAAAACAGGCGTGAACGTGCAGCTCGACCGCCAGATGGTTGGAGTTGTGTGTTAGTGTGTGATGGTAGGAGGTGTGCATGTTATTGTGAGATGGTTAGAAGTGTGTGTGTTCGCGCAAGATGGTTGGAGGTGAGTGTTAGTGTGTGATGGTTGGAGGTGTGTATGCGATAGTATGTGATGGTTGGAGGTGTGAATGTTAGTATGAGATGGTTGGATGTGTGTATGTTAGTGTATAATGGTTGGATGTGTGTATGTTATTGTATGATGGTTGAATGTGTGTATGTTAGTGTGAGATGGTTGGATGTGTGTATGTTAGTGTTTGATACGACTTGAGCATGCAAGACCTATAAACCCTTCCCTTTTATAAACTACCTGCTCCATTGGACATAAAAGCAAGCCAAGCCAGTGGGTCTTAATAGGCTGGATCTGTAAATACACTGGGAAATCCCATGGTAAATAAGAAACACTCTGGATTCCCATGGTTTTTATTTTTTCACTGCAGGTGTGAGCCAGAGGGATCAGTTTCACACCCTCCTCGTTCCTGCCAGTTTTGTGTCAAGCGCTTTTCTTTCAGGAGCTTCAAAAAGCATTTACAAATAAATGTAGTTTGGATTAGCGAGAGGCATCTCGTTCCCCTGCCAATGGGATTTTTATGAAAAGCATTTTCCTCATCACACTTTATATAATGCATCCTCAGCATGAAGCTGTGGAAGGTGTTTGTTTCTGCTGCGCAGGTGGGATGCTTTGCAAGGCTGTCAGCACAGGTAGATTCCATAGGCGTCGCTGACAAGTTAATGCTCAAAGATCCTCATGCAAATCCCGAGGGAAACATTGCAGGCAGTTGCTGGTTTATCGGTGTCCAGTGACTAGGGTCAGTGGAAGTGCAGGTGCGCACAGGCTTTATGCCCTGAGGCTGTTTGATTCCTGTAAGATTTTCCTCCAATCATTCCCAAAGACGTCTGGACCCAGGCTGTATGCCCTGAAGCCTTCAAGCAATACGTGCGTGTTCCAGTTATTCACCAGGGTGTGTTAAAATAACACCACTCCTCTTTCGTACTTTTCCACATTGACAAGGTCTGCTCCTCTACGGATGAATACCGCCTTACATCGTCAATCATTTTTATTTATGATCCTGCTAATTTTCAGTTTTGTTTTTAAATGTGGAAAATCTTACTGAACTAAATGAATGTGAACTTTGGGGGTGGGCATGCAGAGTGAGCTTTTAAAGCACAGTTCAGGTGTGCACACTGTCTGAGCCATAACCCCCAGAGATAACCCCCAGAGATAACCCCCAGAGATAACCCCCAGAGATAACCCCCAGAGATAACCCCCAGAGATAACCTCCTCACAGCAAAGATCAATACTCTCTAGCACCCAGATCCTGGGAGACCACAGCAGGTGACATTGCTGTGACACGCAATTTTAAAAATAATAATCAGCGCTGTGAACTCAGAGACCGAGCCGAAAGGGAAAGTGCTGTGTTCTGTCTTTTAGAACCGGCGGGTGTTTTGTTCTATTTTTTAGAACTGTCCCTGTGATGTTCCCTCTCTATGAGAACCTGGTGGTGCCTTGTTCTGTCTTTTAGAAACATCCATGTGCTGTGTTCTTTTGGGACCTGCAAGTGCTGTGTTCTGTCTTTTAGAACTGTCTGTGTGCTGTGTTCTCTCTTTTAGAACCGTCTGTGCTGTGTTCTCTCTTTTAGATCTGTCTGTGTGCCGTTCTCTCTTTTAGAACTGTCTGTGTGCCGTTCTCTCTTTTAGAACTGTCTGTGTGCCGTTCTCTCTTTTAGAACCGTCTGTGTGTCGTTCTCTCTTTTAGAACTGTCTGTGTGCCGTTCTCTCTTTTAGAACCGTCTGTGCCGTGTTCTCTCTTTTAGAACTGTCTGTGTGCCGTTCTCTCTTTTAGAACCGTCTGTGTGCTGTTCTCTCTTTTAGAACCGTCTGTGCCGTGTTCTCTCTTTTAGAACTGTCTGTGTGCCGTTCTCTCTTTTAGAACTGTCTGTGTGCCGTTCTCTCTTTTAGAACCGTCTGTGTGCCGTTCTCTCTTTTAGAACCGTCTGTGTGCCGTTCTCTCTTTTAGAACCGTCTGTGCCGTGTTCTCTCTTTTAGAACTGTCTGTGTGCCGTTCTCTCTTTTAGAACCGTCTGTGTGCCGTTCTCTCTTTTAGAACCGTCTGTGCCGTGTTCTCTCTTTTAGAACTGTCTGTGTGCTGTTCTCTCTTTTAGAACTGTCTGTGTGCCGTTCTCTCTTTTAGAACTGTCTGTGTGCCGTTCTCTCTTTTAGAACCATCTGTGCCGTGTTCTCTCTTTTAGAACTGTCTGTGTGCCGTTCTCTCTTTTAGAACCGTCTGTGTGTCGTTCTCTATTTTAGAACTGTCTGTGTGCCGTTCTCTCTTTTAGAACCGTCTGTGTGCCGTTCTCTCTTTTAGAACTGTCTGTGTGCCGTTCTCTCTTTTAGAACTGTCTGTGTGCCGTTCTCTCTTTTAGAACCGTCTGTGTGCCGTTCTCTCTTTTAGAACCGTCTGTGTGTCGTTCTCTCTTTTAGAACTGTCTGTGTGCCGTTCTCTCTTTTAGAACTGTCTGTGTGTCGTTCTCTCTTTTAGAACTGTCTGTGTGCCGTTCTCTCTTTTAGAACCGTCTGTGTGCCGTTCTCTCTTTTAGAACTGTCTGTGTGCCGTTCTCTCTTTTAGAACTGTGTGTGCCGTTCTCTCTTTTAGAACTGTCTGTGTGCCGTTCTCTCTTTTAGAACCGTCTGTGTGTCGTTCTCTCTTTTAGAACTGTCTGTGTGCCGTTCTCTCTTTTAGAACTGTCTGTGTGCCGTTCTCTCTTTTAGAACCGTCTGTGTGCCGTTCTCTCTTTTAGAACCGTCTGTGTGCCATTCTCTCTTTTAGAACTGTCTGTGTGCCGTTCTCTCTTTTAGAACTGTCTGTGTGCCGTTCTCTCTTTTAGAACCTGCGGGTGCGCAGTGCCGGGGGGACGGTGTTACACACGCGTTCTCTCAGGAAGGTGTGCGGACTGCTGAGCCAGAAGTTCATGTTTGTGGACGGAGACAGAGCTCTGTCGGGGTCTTACAGGTGGGTGGAGGTGCCGCAGGGAGACACGCCATCCTGGCCTCCTGAAGATCTGCCCTTTTTATCATTTTCTGTCAGAGCAAGGTTTGGCTCCAACTCAACTCTCCCAATTAACAAGTTAGGCTGTGATTTGAACAACTTTGAAAAAACTTGTTTGAAAAATTCAACATTAATCTTCAAGAGCCTGTACTACCTAACCATAACTTGTCAGCTTTCCCTTCACAGGAATAATATAAAACATATTGCAACAACATACATTTTATTGATATATCTGGCAATAATTACTGTATTTAGCCATGTATAGTGAATCATTATAATATCTATCTATAATATCTTCATGTGTTTCATTTCAGTATATTTCAGTATATTCCATGTCAGTAAGGGCAGTCTTGCCTAGCAGGCAACTTCTGTTTGGGTGTCTGTACAGGAAGCGTTACTATGGATTTCAGGAGCAACTAAGGCTAAATATATTTGCTCCGGGGCACAACAGAAGCATCCCACCCTAAACCATGACACATCATTGTGAGCTCCAAAAACACGCTCACTATTACTCCATTTCTATTTCTCAGTACTTACAGCTGGGATGACGACTTTATAACTTTACATTTTATCCGTTTATATATACAGCGTATGTACCACACCTGTATATTCCCTGAATTAACTTTTAAGGAGCAGCACAGAATGAGTACCTGGCCCAAAGGTGCCGCACTACAGAATGGGTTCCCGGGTTAATTTACAGTGCACCAGACTCAAATGAAATCAGACGCATCCTAGAGCAGTTAAGGACAAGGCTCACACTTTATCGCCGTCTAGTGAACTCGGCTGTTCCCATTGCCAACACCCAACCATCGGGGGAACAGGGAGCCGACAGGTTCACGGTGGGCTTCATCAGCTTCGGGGTCACATTGGCATTTCTGCAGGCCCTGCTCTGATTTTAGACTAGTCCCGATGCACCTGATGTGCAAACCGTGGGGGTGCCTGCAGAGTCAAGTCAAGTCAACTTTATTTGTATAGCACATTTACATGGAGCAACAGCTGAAACCAAAGTGCTTTACAGATTTAGGAAAATAAAATAAGGAGCATAAATGCAGATAAAAGTGCAGCAGTACCAAATAGAATACAACATAAAACAATATATGATAATAATTAAAAAAGGAGAGAAAGTAAAAGGGCTAAAAGCAATTAAAAACAATAAACAGTAAAACAACAGAAGCCAGGGACCGAACGAGGACAAGGTAGTGAAGAAGCAGCAAGCAGCTCTGGAATAAACCATAGCCGGATCACAAAACCACACTGACTCCCCCTTTATACGAGTATGAACAGAACAGGCAGGAATGAGTTACGGGACAAGGGCTAATAATTCTCCTTTGTCAACCAAGTAGCTACTCATCCAACTAAATAGCTACCGATTAACAAACGACGGGAGATTCTTCAGGTTCAGTTCTGTTAGTAGAATGAGGGGGCGTAATTAGGAAAAGGTAAATTCCCCACAGATGTGGGGAGAAGTATTTTTCACACAGAGAGCAGTCACTGTGTGGAATAGCTTGCCAGGTCATGTAGCAGAGGCAGAAACTCGGGCGGTTTTCAAGACCAGGCATGATGCGGTGCTAGATACTATCTGGTTTTTAAGTAAACTAAGCACTAGGTATACTTTAGTGGCAGGACAATGGGATACATTGATGGGCTGAATGGCCTGTTCTTGTCATTGTTATATTGTGTTGTGTTAACAAATAATACATAATATTTACATTCATACAAAAGCAATATTGTCATACATACTGTATACTGTAATTCATTTGGCAATTTTCATTTCCTTGTCACTTGAAACACAGCGGTTGGAGCTGTAACACGAGTTAACAAGTCCATATATTTAATTCAGCAGAGAAAAACACAGTCACTATGGCAACAACAAATAAAGCTGAAGCGCTTGTGCTAACCACGGAATGCTGTAGGCTACAAAGAACACCTAAATATCTTTTGAGAGAGACGTTTCTGTGTGCTTGCATGTGTACTTGGCACATCTGGCCTGTAGTCGCAGAAGTTATTGTTCTGGATGAGGTGTAGACCTAAACGCCAGGATTGGGTGCGGTTACGGCACGGCTCCACTGCAGCCACCCACATCAGCCATTGCCATCAGCCATCATTTTGACATTGTTCCGGCCGTTGTGTTTTGCTAGCTCACTTTACATTGCATGTAGACGGCTATGATGTTGTCGCTCGTTTGATTAAGCAACGATGCTTAAGCCCCAGTCTCTCATAAGACGACACCTGTAGTACGTGCACGATCACATAGCCGACTTGAATAGCCACCCACTTTATATTTTGAATGGAGTTAAATAAGAAAGAACAAGCAGAACAACTACATTTCTCATTAAAATCGAATTCGCTACATGGGATTGAACGTGTCAACCATCGAGAAATGAACAACTTTGACGCTGCCATTGGACAGGAAGCGATGGCTACAGTGGAGCCGCTGTCATTAATTACAATGGATTAGTTCCCTCAGCGTCCGATGGCAATGGCGGATGTCGATGGCTCTAATGATCAAGAGATCAGGTAGCATTCAGTTCTCAATGCATCAAATTAATCAAGAGTTAAGGCGGGACCTGAGCCAGGCAGACTGGGTCAGGGATGGAGATCGCTGGTCTGCAGGAGGTTCCATTGAGGACAGGGTGAAGGCCTCAGCGGCATCTCATTCGTAACTCTCTTTCAGTTACACCTGGATGGCATCCAGACTGGACCGGAACCTCATCACGGTGCTGACGGGCCAGACTGTGGAGACCTTCGACGAGCAGTTCCGCCAGCTCTACTCCCAGTCTGAAGGAGTGAGTCTCAGCGAGATCAGACTGGAGGCAGAGCCTGAGCGTCACCCGGCCCCTCAGGTGGCAGCCTCGCCCGTGCCCTCCCCCGCCACGGCCCAGAAGCTCATCAACCCCATGTACGCCCTGGTCTGTACCAATATCAAGGGCAGCGTAAACTCCACCGGCCCACAAGATGCCGTTGGGGGATCTGCAGAGAGCAGCAGCACCAGGGCTACTGGCCGTCCTGGACCAGCGGTCAAGGTCCTACGACGGCCTCGGGAGGCAGCGGAGGGGGCCCCAATCCACCCAGGCCTGCGGGGCCTGGAGCAGGCCAACCTAATCCATTACCTGCCCACCTGGCCAGAGCCCGACCCACCCAGTGATGTCATTGGTTTCATCAACATCAGGGACAGCAGCAAGCCCCCGCAGGCCCACCTGACGCGCTCTGAGCTGTTTGAAACCTCCCAGCCTGTTCGCTTCAAGACCCCCCTCATACTGCCAGAGGAGCCCGTCCCTGAAACTGCCTGTCCCAGGCCTCAGCACAAGAACCTCAGAACCGCCATGGGCACCACAGATGCTTCAGGGGTACAGAAAGAGACCAAAGAAGTTTCCAGCATCTCTGTGATGTCGGAGGAGTATTACGAGAACCTTGAAACCACCAACCGCCCAATCACCACAGACGCTCCAGAGGTAGAGAAAGAGAGAGAAGAAGTTTCCACAACCTCTGTGACGTTGGAGGAACATTACGAGAAGCTCACAACTGCCAACGATCCAAGTGCCACAGACACTCAAGAGGTACCGAAAGAGGTTCCCAGCATTTCTATAATGTTGGAGGAACATAATGAGAACCTCAGAACCTTGAACCACCCCAGCACCCCAGACACTCCTAAGGAACAGAAAGAGACCAAGGAAGTTTCCAGCATCTCTATGACATCAGAGGAACATCATGAGAACCTCAGAACCGCCAACCACCGAAGCACCACAGACACTCCTAGGGAACAGAAAGAGACCAAAGACGTTTCCAGCATCCCTGTGACGTTGGAGGAACATTATGAGAACCCCCCAACTGCCAATGACCCAGGCCCCACAGACACTCCAGAAGTAGAGAAAGAGCCAGAAGACATTCCCAACATCTATGTGAGATCAGAGGATGATCAGGAGAACCTCATAACTGCCAATGGTCTAAGCACCGCAGAAGATCAGGGGGTAGAGAAAGAGGCGACGGACGTTTCCAGGATCTCTGTGACATTGGTGGAACATTACAAGAACACAGATCGGGCCTCGCCTGGCTCAGTCTGCAATGGGTCGGTGCAATCAGACGTCCACAGTCAGGCTGATGAAGTAAACGCAGCCAGGGCTTCTGAGCCAATGGTGAAGCAGCAACTGCAGAAGCAGCCACACCCGCAACAAGCAGCAGCCAGGGGCCTCCCAACATGCTCACAACGGAAGCAGGAAAAAAGGCCAACACACAGACAGGTGCAGACAGACGGGCGGAAGGTAAGTTAAACTGTGCAATGAAGCCAATTCATCCATTGAATACATTTAATCCATTTCACCCGTTTCATCCATTTTGTAGAATGGGAACACCCTCCCTGAGTCAACCAGTTCAACAGAATATGCCATTCTTTCAGTCTCAGTGATTAACTGTCAGGTGTACATGTATATCTACTCCTGTCACATAGTAACAGAAAAGATGAAAACAAGAACAAAGGGTTTTAGATCCTGGCCTCACCCTATTAGGGTAGAGCCATCACTTTTGTGGTTGACTTTTCTTGGCAAACAGGAGATTTATGAATTATTGCCTGAGATAAAAGAGTTGCCGCAGTCTCATAAGAAAACCATTAATGTTGTAAATACGCCACAGTAGAACTGAACATTAAGCAGACCCGGGTGAAATGTGTAATTGTTTCGGATTCAAATACCTTTCTATACTCAATTGATCTTGCCTGCCGCAACTGAGCCAATCAAGAGGATCAGAAGGCGGGGATTGCACTTTTTCAGAGTATTCCATAGGCTCCAATACACCTGACAAGTTTAGTATTGAATCCAAAATGATTATATATATATTTCACCGAGGTCTGACGGGAGCTGAATGATAATTTTTCCTCTGTTACCAGGTGATTCAGACCACCGACATCCACTACCAGCAAGGGGGTGAAGTGCGAGGCTTGGCCAAGACAGCAGGCAGGAGGTTGGATGGTTGCATCCACCCACCCAATTTGGCAGGGGCCATCAGAGGCGGTCACTCATTATGGCATGGCAAACAGCTGACACAGAGCAGGCTGGGCCGGGGCGGCAACCACCCGTCCCACGACCAGCCGCCCCGCAATCAGCCGTCCAGCACCCGCAGCTCCCTCTCCCGCCAGCTTGCCGAAACTGGGCTGGGGATCCAGACCTCCCGCGGCCCCTACAGACAGCCGCAGAGACAGCCCCAGGCCCAGCAGGGCAGGGCCAGACTCCCTCACCAGGCCCCCGCTGCACAGAGGCCCCCGGGCCCTCGCAGGGACGGACCAGCTCCCCCCGGCCTGCCGTTTACCAGGCACGGCCAGTTTCGAGCTGTGAACGGCACGGCGCCAGAGGCCCAGCCGGGTAGCTTGCAGAAAAAGGCCCTCCTGGGGAAGGAGCCGATTAATGGCGGCCATTAATCCAGCCCCTCCGCCGTAAGTAAACAGCCCAGCCACACAGGCCGGCCTGCGTCCGGAGACCGCTGACGTGCTCTTCAGCACATTCTCCTCATCCTCAGATCTGCTGATTCTTTACTGAATTGGGGCCAGTGTACACTGCCGTGGAAAAGTATTCGCCTGATTCCTCAGTTCCTGTATTATTGCATATTTGTCACACAGAATGGTTTCAGATCTTTAAAATGTAATATTAAACAAAGGGAACCTGAGTAAACACAAGACATTTTGTCAATTATTATTTCCATTTCTTCGTGGAAAACGTTAAGAAACATCCTGTGAAAACGGAACTGCCCCCATGAATTTAAATGACTGGTTTCACCACCTATAGCAGCAATAACTGCAACCAAACAGACGTAAGTTCAGGATTGTATGGGTGTGTAAATGTATTGAAGAAGGAGGGAGACTGGGAGAGGGTCAATAGAGGGATTGCTGAGAAACAGCAAGAACTCCACCGATTCTTACTTTAGGAATGTTTTCCCTGCTATACACTCAGTGAGCACTTTATTAGGTATTTATTACTTACTTTTTAGACTTATTGGTCTTCTGCTGCTGTAGCCTATCCACTTAAGAGGTTTAACACGTGTGTGCTCTTCTGCATACAACTGCACATTACTGTCACCTTCCTGTCAGCTTTGACCAGTCTGGCCCTTCTCCACAGACCTCTCTTATTAACAAGGCATTTTTTCCCGCAGAACTGCTGCTCACTGGATGTTTTTTTGGTTTTCGCACCATTCCCTGCACACTCCCAGGAGATCAGCAGTTTCTGAGATATTCAAACCACCCTGTCAGGCACCAAAAATCATTCCACAGTCAAAGTCATTTAGATCATATTTCTTCCCCATTATGGCATTTGGTCTGAAAAACAGCTGAACCTCTTGACCATGTCTGCATGCTTTTATGCATTTACTTGCTGCCACATGATTGGCCGATTAAATATTTGCATTAACAAGCTGCTGTACAGGTCTACCAAATAAAGTGCTCAGTGAGTGTAAGTTGATATTGTAATACATTTAATTTCTCTAATTTTGCTGATGCTTAATACATATCATACCTTTACCTTTACAGTCACTTGAAGTGTTCAGCAACAGAGTTAAACCAGCACACCCTTAGCCTCTGCAGGTCCAGGAAAGCAGACCCCTGCTATTGCTGGCCCAGTGACCCTAAATCCAGTCACATGTCTGTAGCACAGACATCACAGATCCCTTCTGTAATTTACAACAGTGGACTGTACGAGCATTTTAATTTCCTCAAGGCATAAGTAAAAATGTCCCACCGCTCAAAGCAGGACTGATTAAATTGTTGTGTATTTTATTTCTGTACAGAAACATTGTGTTTAGAATTTGTTTTAGTTTTTTGTTTTTTAAATATATAAAATGTTTCTGCATTGTAAGCTACAGTGTGTGGTGTGTGATGCCATTTTGATCTGATGGATGGCTGACCTGTCTGCTGAAGCTCATGGTAGAAGTGACTTTGTGAAATTATGGCCCTGGTGTTCCAATGAAAAATTAAGTTATTCATAAGTACGTATTAAATAAGTATGTATTTTAAGTTGAAAATGCTTTATGAATATACCATAGGTCAGAATAAATCACCAAAAATGTATAGGTTATTCATACTTTGTTCATTTGAATTGTGTTTAACTTGCACTTTAAGCATCTATGAAAGAGAAAGTAAAGGGGATACTATGTAACATACCTGTGTACATATGATTTTGAATTCCATATTTGAAGAGTAATTTTTGTCAGCCTGTAAGCCTATTGTTTTGTTGATCAAAGATTGTGTAAACTATGTTAAAATGCCTACCAGCAGTGTGAAGGGTGGAAGCCTTATTTTGTCAACAGGCTCAGTCACAGTGAATGAGCAATAGAGAGCGACTATCTGCTTCTATTGAGAGTTCTGCCACTGTAGAAAAGAGTGGATAGTGTTTGGAGAACAGGCTTTTGAAAACATTGGAAGTGACAGTCTTTAGCCCATAATAAAATTCATGTTTGCCCTTATAGTATTGAGTTTCATATTCTGGAGATGGATATGACTGAGGATTCTCTCTCCGTTCACATCAGCATAGAACCCCTACAATGCGGGGGATGACCCCCTCCTTACCCTTTGAGGTGAAAAATCACAAAACTGAGATTAGAATGTTCTGAACTGAATAACAATCACTCCCGATAATCGAGAACAGTGGAGTTCTAGAATACTGAATTGAAATTTTTAATAAACCCCCCATCCAAAACAAAATCCCAAAAAACTACTTTTCAAAGGGTGAACCTGCTCACGGCAGCACCATAACAACCGATTACAGCCAATCACAAGCAAGATAGGCATCACTCATCACTCCCTGTCCAGTTGGAGGGGGGAGTTTACGGACGGCCCCACACCCTCCCCCGGTCGGGAACAATGCATGACAGCCCAGGCCCGTTTCCTCCCTGAGGTTACAGAGGAGCGCAAAGGCGCGTTAAACAATGGCAGAATAAAGCTGCAATCCCCTCGCACCCTTCCTGGAGACATGGGCGACGGCCTGCGGTTTGGCACTGTGGTGGACGATAGCTCACAGCGAGTTCAGCCAGAGACAAACTGTGTGTGTGTGTGTGTGTGTGTGCGTGTGTGTGTGTGTGTGTGTGTGTGTCGGACTATGTGTAGGACTGCGTGTGTCAGACTGTGTGTCTGTGTCTGTGTGTGTGTGTGTGTGTGTGTGTGTGTGTAGGACTGCATGTGTCTGTTTGTGCGTGTAGGTGTGTCTGACTGTGTGTAGCACTGCGTGTCTGTTTGTGTGCGTAGGACTGTGTGTGTGTGTGTGTGTGTGTGTGTGTGTGAGTAGGACTGCATGTGTCTGTTTGTGCGTGTAGGACTGTGTGTGTGTGTGTGTGTGTAGGACTGCGTGTGTGTGTGTGTGTGTGTGTAGGACTGTGTGTGTCAGACTGTTGACCAGCTGCAGAAACAGGAACACAGGCCACACAAAGCTCATATGACCAACATCCTCATCATGGCCGTCTGGCCTCCCTCCTTTCCTGCTTACTCATCAGTAAAGGACACAAGGCTCACTTCAGCGTTAAAATGTGTTGGGCGCCCTCTGTCGGACCATAGCAGGATTGCAACACCTTTCAAACCACTAATTTTACAATCAAATCATTCTGCCACTGAGAAAGGTAAGATTATGTAAACGGTGCCCCTCTAAATTAAGAATACCGTAGTAATAATAATATTTATTATCAGAGGAAAAGCATGTGTCTGAGATGTATCTGACTCTCTCAAAAGCAGTGGACAGCGCAGGCATGATGCACCACCGGACAAAAGAACGGCACCAACACTGTTTAACTGTCAAATTTTATTTGAGTTTTTTCTCCCATGAGTTGCTCAAAATAAATACAAAGGCCTCCTTTAGATTCAGTCATTTCACAAACATCAGTCGTTTTCTTTGCAGGTCGTCACAATCCCTAATGACATAACAGAGGCCAGGTTTAAAATATAAAATTAGACTTGACAAAAGGAACAAAAACTATCCAGCAAAGAAAGGATTCGATTAATATGTCATCTGAAAGAAAAAATATTTACAGGGGTGGATGATTGACAACTGTTTCTGAGCAACACTTAAAATACCCTGATTTGACCGAGCTCAATCAATAAGCCAATTATAAAAACACTGCTTTCATTTTTAAAGCAGTCTGATAATGGAATATTCACAATTAACAATGTCTGTAAATACTTGTGGGATGGGTTTTATTAAATACGGAAATGTAGATTTCCACATATAGTAGCATTTCCTTCACTATTTCACCATTTAGAAATGTGAAAACGTGCATAATGAAAATAAACATATCTCTAACATTTTAAATAAAACAGCGATTAGTTCTGCAAGTACACAATTTGACCTTTTTTTTTTTGCTGTCCTCAGTAGCAATATCTTTTCATCACAATATCCATATCCACTGAACATATCTCAAGTTGGTTCATGAGTAAATTATATGAGTTTCACAAAAAATCTAAATGGCACTTAAATAATACGGCTGAACTTAAAAAGGAAGGCCAGCCAAATGTGTCAGTGATTTGATTGGCTGTAACAGACAGTGTTCGTCTTGTCATGGGCAGACTGCCCAGGGATAGATGCAGCAGTTTGTGAGGTAATTTAAACAGGTTACATTCAGATTTGGCACAGTGATGAGGCCGGATCTACAGTATGTGTTACCCAAAATGAGCCAGCCATATGAATGAGTAAAAATATTCTAATTTGCATTAGTTGATTCTGCAAGATGACTGACTGGCTTCTTGCAGTCAGGTTTGTTACTGGGGGAAAAAACTTCAAATGAGTTTGCAGATGATATTACAGGACAGCTTCTCAACTTCTTAGCAGACAGTCTTATCCAGAGTGACGGCACGTACAGACATGTGCGGGCATGTCTATGGGAATGATGAGTACAGGAATGATGTGTACAGGAATGTGTACAGGAATGATGTGTACAGGAATGATGTGTACAGGAATGATGAGCACAGGAATGATGAGCACAGGAATGATGTGCACAGGAATGATGTGTACAGGAATGATGTGTACAGGAATGATGAGTACAGGAATGATGTGTACATGATGTGTACAGGAATGATGTGTACAGGAATGATGAGCACAGGAATGATGAGCACAGGAATGATGTGTACAGGAATGATGTGTACAGGAATGATGTGTACAGGAATGATGAGCACAGAAATGAGTAAAGGAATGATGAGCATGGGAATAACGCGTACAGGAATGGCACATTTGGGAATGACGGGTACAGGAATGATGCGTACAGGAATGATACTATGGGAATGGGTACGGGAATGATTTAGCTTCACCAGATGATGTCATTTTAGCTGTGTTCATTTTTCTAGTGTGGAAAATCTAACACTGTATAATGGTGCTGGGCCTAGTATGTGGGCATACTTTTTATGGGTTTTATGGGAAGCCTTTCTTTTCTGTAGGAAAATATTTTATCTCCAAACTGTATCTGCAACCAAATCACACCAGTGAGGCTGTGAACATATCCAAATCCGTAGAAATTTTCCATTTTATGATTTCCTGTTTTTTGATTTTGTACTGGAAATAAAATATCATCTAAAAACACGAGGCCTGACAGGACTACGACGCACGGGCCGGTGGAAAAACGGCCCCCGTGAGATTGAACTCGTCGGCGTACCCGCGGAACGTTCCGGTGAAAAAGGCACATCCCGCGTGGCGCTCAGTCGTCCAGGCCGATGTTGCGGAACAGGTAGGACATGGACTCCCCGTTGTGGATGCGGCGGATGGCCTCGGACAGGATCATGCTGATGTCCACCGTCTTTATCTTGGGGCACTGCAGCTTCTGCACCTCGTGGGGGATGGTGTTGCTCACCACCACCTGTAGGACACAGGGGCGTCAGCATGGTGTTGCTCACCACCGCCTGCACCACAGGGACCCTCAGCGTGTGCTCACCACTGCCTGCACCACAGGGACACTCAGCGTGGTGTTGCTCACCACCGCCTGCACCACAGGGACCCTCAGCGTGTGCTCACCACCGTCTGCACCACAGGGACACTCAGCAGGGTGTTGCTCACCACCGCCTGCACCACAGGGACACTCAGCAGGGTGTTGCTCACCACCACCGCCTGCACCACAGAGACACTCAGCAGGGTGTTGCTCACCACCGCCTGCACCACAGGGACACTCAGCAGGGTGTTGTTCACCACAGGGACACTCAGCATGGTGTTGCTCACCACCGCCTGCACCACAGGGACACTCAGCAGGGTGTTGTTCACCACCACCGCCTGCACCACAGGGACCCTCAGCGTGTGCTCACCACCGCCTGCACCACAGGGACACTCAGCAGGGCTCCAGGCTTTAGTGACGGACAGCCCGCGCTCTTGAGACAGGCCACTGCTTCCAGCTAACAGCCCGTTTCATTTCACCTTCACATCTGCTCATCGGAAAAACTTTCCACATTTCAGATGAAGTGTAATATGTACAGAAGTATATAATTATTGTATATTATTGTATATATTGTATAATAAGTCAGTATATACCATTATGTCAAATCATTATATCTTGTTTTATAAGGATGGCCTGTAGCGTAGTGGTTAAGGTACATGAGTGGGACACACAAGGTCGGCGGTTCGATCCCCAGTGTAGCCACCATAAGAACCTCTGAGCAAGGCCCTTAACCCTGCATTGCTCCAGGGAAGGATTAGTCTAATCAACTGCATGTCGCTCTGGCTAACAGCGTCTGCCAAATGCCAATAATATAATGTAATATATTATATTATTATAGCGTATTAAGAGTAGAGTGACATGACTCGGATTTTAGAGCGTTTTTCTTTTTTAATGCACTTTAGATCTGGGGCGTATTCAACGGGGTGGGCAGGATGGCATTGGCCACCTCTGGAATTTGATTGAACACCCGAGGTGCCACCCCTATTTTTCCACCTAAAACAGGGCATTATTATTATTATGCTTGTTGTATTTCATGTGTTTTTAAGTAATGTGTGACTCTCTCTGCAAACAAATTTACCTACGGGTACAAATAAAGTAACTTGAACTTGAACTTGAACTTATCATTGGTTAATATAACTGCTCCCGATCCTGCGGCCACCCTCACTGAATCCAGTAAGCCGGATTAACGGATGCATAATTGCCCGCGTGCGTGTGTGTGTGTGTGTGAACGGCGGTGGGAACGCACCGCGTCGATGGCGGACTCCTCGATGAGCCGGGGCGCGTCCGAGGACAGGATGCCGTGCGTCGCCATGACGAAGATCTTGTACGCCCCCCTCTCCTTCAGCGTATCGGCCGCCGCCAGGAAGCTGTCCACGTCGTCGATGATGTCATCCTGCGGGAGCGCAAAACAGGCCCCGGTGAGCGGCGGGACGGCGGGCGCGGAGCTTTTCCGGAAGGTTCCCGGGTTACGGCGCGGCCTCCGGGGACTCACCACGATGATGGCGATCCGGCCCCCGACGTCGCCCACCACCGTGATCGGAGGCTTCTCTTTGGGAATGAGCACTGCGGCGGGAATAACAACACACACGCCCGGGGGTCAGCGGGGCCAGAGCAGAACCAGAACCGAACAGAACAACGCGCGCTCCCCGACCTCGGCGTGTATTTGGACTCCTCTCTGTGCCGTCACCTCCTTACCCCGGCGACCCGCCCCTCTCATAGCTACCAACGCACATCAGACCCGGGTCAAATAAGCGATCATTTTAGACTCAAATACTTTTCCGTGCTTGATTGATCTTGCCTGGTGCAACTGAGTCAACCATGGACCAGAAGGCAGGGTCTGCCCAACGATGTACATACTGAAAAGTGTGTTCTCGAATAGACTCGGCAAAAACTCGTAAATAACCATAGTTTTAAGTACACTACACTAAGTGAAAATTTTGCCTACTTAACCTCTCGTCCAGTGTACTCAACTTATATACTCAATAGGAGGCAAGTGTGCCATTTAGGACACAACCGTCTACTATGCCTGTAGAGGCCTGCCCACACTATGACAATAACTATAGCGATAAGGATAATGATAACGATAACTATAACGACAACGATAAAAATAATGATAACTATAACAATAATGACAACGATAAGAGCATGCACACTGATGAACAATAACATTCCGTAAATAGTCTCTCGGCTATGTCATCTTCCATTTTCAATGTGATGCCCTGTAAATTCGGTAGGATTTTGATTTATTATTATTATTATTATTATTATTTTAGAGACAGTGCTTGTAATTAATCAACATTTTCAGTTTCCACATCAATGTAAATGTGCCAGAGTTAGCCAATGAGCTCATTTTCATCTGTAGTCCCTAACCTGCGTGTTTTTGGACTGTGGGAGGAAACCGGAGTACCTGGAGTAAACCCACACAGGCACAGAACGTGCAAACTCCACACAGGAAGGCCCGGGCCAGGATTTGAACCCGGGACCTTCTTGTTGCGAGGCTACCCAAAATGCTGTGAAAGCGATCGTTCCTTCACTGTCATCGTCATTGCAGTTGCGGTGTGGAATCCATCATCCACTCGAGTTTGGGTGGAGAATGATTGAGTTATACTGATGGGTTTAGGAGCGGAAAGGGCCTGAAAGCAGCAGCTTACGGGGGATCTCCAGGCTGGGGTGAATGGCGGCCATGTTCTTCACCACGGGCGGGGAGTGCCGTCCGTCCACCAGGTCCGAATCGGCGTCCTGGGCCTCGCCGTGGATGACCGCCATGCCCAGCCGCAGCCGCTCGGCGAAGGACTGCGCCCTGCGCGGAGAGAGGAGGGGCCACAGTCTGACCACGCCCACTGCTGCCCCGCCGCCCAGTCCCCGAAGCCCACCACACCCCAGGCAGCCAATGACGAGCGCTCATCGCCGCTGGCTGGGCATTTCTCCCGCAGGGACATAACCAACACACAGAGACAGAGGAGAGAGGCTTACCTTTTGGCCGAAGCTGGAGATTTGGCCACAATTACTGCATTTCTATAGTCTGGGATCTGCAGATTTTAAACACATAGACTCAGGCCTCAGCCAGGTGGTGTCACAGACATACACACAAGCACACAAACACACAGAAACACACACACACACACACACACGTACACACAAGCACACACACACACACACGCACACACACACACACACACACACACACAGAAACACGCGCACACGTACAAACACACACACACAGACATACACATACACACAAGCACACACATAAACACGGACACACACAGACATACACAGACATACACACATGCGCACGCAAACACACACACAAACACGCGCGCACATGCACACACAAAGATGCACACACGCGCACAAGCACACAACCAGGACCCAGAACCACTGACCTCCCGACTGAACACTGAACACGCTTTTCTCACTCGATTCATCATCTTCAACACTAGAGGCACAGGCTGCAGCAGGCGACTGAACACCGCACAGCCCCGGCTCCCGTCCCTGCTAAAGCGAGCTGTCTAACCTCCCATGAGGAGCAGCAGGGCTCACCTCCTCCTGGATGTACTGCAGGAGGAACGGGGAGGCGCGCAGGTTATCCACCGGGATGTTGAAGAACCCCTGGATCTCCTTCTGGTGCAGGTCCATGGTGATCAGGTGGCTCAGGCCTGCGAAGGGAAACCAATCAGAGGTCACGTCACACCTGAACAGGACAGAACACCCAATCAGAGCTCGCGTCATAATAAGTATGACGAGTAGATAGGTTTCAGCAACAACAGAGACAGGGGCTGAATATGCACAGCGCCTGCTTATGACATACTGCTTATGACAAGAAAAGTTGGGCTTCTTTTGCTTTTTCACAAAGCCACTGAGGAAAAGTCAGAGGTTGTGTTCTTGTGGGAAGGGAAAACAAACTGTGGCAAAATGACATGTTTTTAAACAGTAATGTCCAGGATTTTGTGGTCAGGGGGCAGAAGGTGGATAGAGAGGTCAGAGGGGCAGAAGGGTGGAAGAGAGGCAGGGGGGCAGAAGGGTGGTAGAGACGTCAGGGGGGCAGAAGGGTGGAAGAGAGGCAGGGGGGCAGAAGGGTGGTAGGGACGTCAGGGGGGCAGAAGGGTGGAAGAGAGGCAGGGGGCAGAAGGCCGTACCTGCTTTACACATCATGGAGGCCAGCAGCTTGGACACAATGGAGCCCCTCTTCCTCATCTTGCACTGCTTGCTGTAGGGGAAGTACGGCACCACGCCGATGATGTTGTGGGCACAGGAGGTGCGGCAGGCGTACACCATGATCAGCAGCTCCATGATGGTGGTGTTCACGTCCCTGGGGGGGGGACAGGGGGGGACAGGGTGGGGTGAGGGGCGAACTCTGCTCCAGACGACCTGGGCTCAGGTACACCGGCAGGGCGGGAAGTACCCGGGATTCCGAATCGGAATGGCATCTATAGCCGCTCAACAGGGCTTTTTCCTACTCGGGAGTCGGAAACTGCCGACTTCCGGGGTGTCGCGAACGCACCATTACCTGGACACCGTCTGGATGATGAAGACGTCCTTCCCACGCACTGACTCCTGGATCTGCACCCGCGTTTCTGGGAGGGGCGACAGAGGGGCGATCTCAGGTTTTAGGAGGCGTCTCAGGTTTGCAGGACTGAGTTCGGGTTTGAGCGGCGCGTCAAGGAGACGCGACATTACGACCAGGGGTGGGTTAGGGTCGGCAGATTTAGAATTAGGACATCCCACAATGCTGTACACAGCTGAAAGCTAGGCGCTGATGGACCAGGGTTCCGACGGCAACACTGCGCTGCAACATACTGACCAGCAGGGGGAAGCAGTGTTCCGGTTGGAAGGTTCCAAAGGTTTTTGCAGCAGTTACACTCAGGGATCTTTCTGCAGAACTTTAACTTGAGAAAACATGTATGGGGACAGAGTCCAAATGCAGAAGAGAGACTTCAGGGAACTTCTAAAAGCAAACTTCCTTCCAGTTTCTAGTTTCTGGATTACATGCACACACACACACACACACACACACACACACACTTACCTCTGTTGGCTTCCTGATAAACCTGCACTTTTCCAAGCTCCACTCCCAAACGTCTGCAGGAGACAACAATAAAAACAATAAAAGACTTGTGTGAAATTAAGCACTACAAGTCTCATTCAACATAAAAACCCCTGGGAGGCTCAATACAAATTCCATCCATCCATCCATCCATTATCTGAACCCGCTTATCCTGAACAGGGTCGCAGGGGGGCCGGAGCCTATCCCAGTATACATTGGGCGAAAGGCAGGAATACACCCTGGACAGGTCGCCAGTACATCGCAGGGCACACACACCATTCACTCACACACTCATACCTACGGCCAATTTAGACTCTCCAATCAGCCTAACATGCATGTCTTTGGACTGTGGGAGGAAACCGGAGTACCCGGAGGAAACCCACGCAGACACGGGGAGAACATGCAAACTCCGCACAGAGAGGCCCCGGCCGACGGGGATTCGAACCCAGGACCTTCTTGCTGTGAGGCGGCAGTGCTACCCACTGCACCATCCGTGCCGCCCTCAATACAAATTGAGCAACAATAAGTACAGTTTTATATTGCATTGCACTTAAGTGTGGTCAACGCGAGAGGCTTTTGACCAACACACAGCATGACACACAAACCAAATTCAGCCAACAGCCAATAACTTACAACAGTATTACGCAAAACGTACCCCATACACAACAAAACTAAAGACTGAATAACAAAGGCTCACATATGTAAACTGACAGCAATATAAGTAAATATTGTATAGTTGTTTAACATTTGGCAATCAGGTTCCACATGGCAGGAATCCTTAAACGAGAAGCAACAAAAATGATTCCTTTATTATTATTAATTTGTCATGGCCTTAGAGGTGCACAGTTACACTAGCATTAGTGTGACACACTGTGGCAAACGATGACATCATCACAATATCAAAAGAAAATGACCCTGCCAGGCGAAATAACCTGTTACAGTGCTCTTCCTCTAGGATAACTGCCTGTACTGCAAATACCACTTATGCTAACTTACGATTAAAGAAAACATTAACCCAGAAGAAGCATACTGCATTTTGAGAGAGAGAGAAAGGGAGAGAGAGAGGAAGGAGGGAGAGAAAGAGAGAGAGAGGGAGAGGGAGAGGGAGAGGGAGAGGAGAGAGACTAACTCTGCAATCCGCCGTCCCAGCTCCCTGCTGGAGGGGTTGGAGTTGGCGGTGAAGATGACCAGGCCTCCCTTGGTGGCACTCATGACAGGTGGAGTCTTGGCGCCCTCCTGAGATTCGGGTACGGGTTCCCTGGGCTCCCTGGGGCTGCAGAATCCTTCCTGCAGAACGAGACGAGACAACCAGCGCTCAACGTCATTGCTTCCGATGACAGACACACTTTTGACAATCAATTCAAGTTGCCTGATTCTCACATTAGCAAAGCAATTTAAAAAATCTTTCGACGGCTACTTGCTTTTAGACAAATTCACAAGGTCAACCACTGGCGTGCCAGCCAAGTTCGCAAGTTCGCAACTGTTGTTACTGTATGTTTGCATTTGGTATGCGCCAGATAAGCTCGCAGCATTTAGGGATTGTGGTTGTAACACACCGTTTATCCATGTCAGTCATACAATGCTGTTCGCTTGTTGACAATGTTTCAGAATTTCCATGTTCGGAAAAAGAAGTGACGTTACACTGTTTCACTCTTCACTCGTCGGCCAATCGTACGGTTACCATATCTGCTAGCAAACACCCAAAGTAGCATACTGGAGGACGAGTGCACAGACGCGAAATTGCCCTACGTTAATCATTTTAGTTTTACACATTCAGCTTTACATATAGCCCAAGGCAAGCCGGTAGCTTCCAACTGGAAGCGCATTAGACTGGGCTCGCCAGTAACTCAACATGCATCTGCTTCTGAATACTAACTGAACCTCATCATCAGCGTTGCGAGATAACAGACATAGCATGGCTAACTTATTTACAGATTTATATTTACAGTCCAATAAACTTGGCTACGTAACAGTATAACGGGAGAGACTGGTATGATTGTAGGGTGTGTGCAACACAATTAAAAGGGCTTCAGGTGAATTAAAACGCTGCCACGCAACTAACACCCAATGGGCTTTAAAGGTGATTATTCACAGAACTGTAGCTTCCATGAAATTAAACATATGAGATCAACCTAACGCTAAGGGTCACGTGTATTACTCTGCATCTTCCAACTGCTGCCAGCTAGCAAGCTAACAGTAGCTGGTTGTTGTTCGCACGAGCCTGACATGAATTAACTTCGCTAATGTACAGTGAAGGAACGTGGTGAAATCGTATAGGTGGGCAAACTAGCTGGTTGTATGATATACGGCGCCATGGCAACATCCCCTGCTACTGCTGATACTGCACTATGTGATAAGCGAGTATTTGCAAAACTGATCAGTTATCGCTTCACCAGACATAATGAAATCAGGTGATGAGACGAGCAGCGCCTCCCCGCCAGCAATCCCGTCCGATAATTTTCGTCAGCAACCTAGCCTTACTTCATCGTTTTGATTGTAATTAATTGCTGCAAAATTGTGGAAGGCCGAATGAAAATAAAAAAAACATTTATAACAATTACTTTGTTATATTTATTTCCTTACCAGCTTGTGCTTCACGCGGTTCCACCCAACCTTATGCTCTCAACTCAACCTATTCCCCAACATGATAGACGTATCGCTTGGCCAATCACAATTGAGAATGTTCGAAGCCAGATTTCCCTAAAGAGAAACTGAAACAGGTCACATATTTGAGCTGTTGATGAGTGTAATCCTAACCGCTAGACGTAAACTGAGAATAAGTAATCCATTTTATTACATTTAAATTCATCAGTCCATAAAACGTCGGTGTTGATTCACGTTTGGCATCATATCACCGTTGACAATCCCATTTGTACCACACGATGGCGCCGGTGGTGTGTGTGTGTGCGCGCGAGTGAAAGAGAGAGCGAGAGCGACACCTTGTGGCAGTTCTTTTTCATCTCCAGATCCCAGACGATAGAAATTATAGAAAGTTGTAGTGATTGCTGAACTTAAATTCAGATCTGACCCCCCCCCAAAGCTAAAATAACCGGCACACACAAGCCTTTTTTTGGATTAGATGTGCAACCATAAACCAAAAAGCTATTCAATTGGTGTGCACTTGTATAATTGGGTAAATTCACCCGACTGCTCATCACTGATCATTGCCATTAGAGTGCCTACAGTGACACCTTGAAGATAAGAACTGCACTGCATATTAAATGCTTCAGAGAATGTGTACGAGAAAAACAAACCAATACATCAATGAGGATTCAGTATGCCCCATTCAACATCTCAGAGTACCCAGAAGGTTTCGGTCTTCAGATGAAATCTAAGATATCAGGTTTGTAGAACAAGTGAACCCAGTCGCAGAAATTCAGCAGGCAAAACGTTATTTTAACAGTCTTTATTCTATAAAGGCGAGTCACACAAGCGAGGGCCGATAGACAGCAAACAAATACAGCAGGGATACGGCAGTTCGTAGTGAAGTGCCCAAGCAATAGGTTAATACTCCAGCAAACAGATATATCACGGGTAATCAAAAGCGAAGTCGTAGTCACCGGTGAAGGTTCGGTAACGAGCAGGCTAATCAGAAAGACAGAATCCAAAAGCAGAGGTCGAAAAACAAAAACAAATCGATAAATTACGGATCACCACTATAGCCTACAGACGGGATAAGCTAAAGACGGAAATATAAACCAAAACCGGTCATAATGGGACTCAATCAAAAATAAAGTCATAACAATCTGGCGACAAGACATACAAACAGAGGGGTTTTTATAAGACAGGTAACAAGAGGAAATGGCAATCAGGTATGGGGAAACAATCAGGAAGTGAAAACGCAGGTGAAGCGAACAACGAATGAACGAACTAAGAGGGTGACTACGGTGTGCACAGAGGGTACTAATACACAGAAACGCGACGCACTTCGACAAGAGATTACACAGTGAAAAACACGAAACCTGACAAACCTGTTTGCATCTAGAAAAATCTAGATGAGGTTTCCATTTTATGGTACCGTACGGTAATCCATAATAACTGCTATCTTCACTGACACATACTGCATATTTGGTCTGCACCCAGTTTGGTTGCAGCTATACGTCCACAAACATAATTGAAGGGCACCATGACACCTGCCAGCCAATGCACTGAAGATAAAGGCTCTGGGGTCGACCCAACATGTAAAAAAACCTCCTCTAACCCACTCTCTCACAGCACGATGAGCTCCCACGCCCCAGTGGCTCATTTTGAAAGGAGCAGAGACATGGCGAATGTACAGTCCATCACACATCCGGCATATTCACACCCACACCCGCACACTCATATGTCTATGGTGCCACAACAGAGCTATCCACCGTGTGGAGCTGGAGAAAGAGCTGTAGTTACCGGTGTATACAGACACAGGGATACCATGGAAACCTTGCCACTACAGATAAACATGATATCCAGTGAGGTGTAAATCTACATCGTTGACACCTACACAGTAAAATATTCAGCGTTAATTCAATTCTGACACAGTTAATATGAGCCCAAATGGGATAGTTAATTTAACTCTGAACATGTTGCTATGCATATTCTTATTGATTGTAGTGCTGTGCTGTCAATATGTACATCCTAAATGTTTAGGATTGGTCTGTTTCCACAGTGAATTGCAGTATGAATATATATTCCTCCTCAGGGCTGCGTGCTGAGTTCTCTCTCTCTACCCACGGCTGCACACCAACCCTCAGCACAATCGTAATTATTAAGTTTGCAATGATACAACGGTAATGGGACTGATACACAATGGTGATGAGAACCTGGTGTCTCCGTTGGGCCACAAACGTAATCAAGGACTCGTCCCACCCAGGCAACCGCCTCGTCACCCTGCTGCCCTCTGGGAGGCGCTATAGGTCCTTTAAGACCCGCACCTCCATACCACAGAACAGTTTTTACCCCCATGCCATCAGAGAACTCTGCCAAAAACTGATGTGATTGAGTCTGTGCAATAATTCCTGAATTGAGTCTGTGCAATATTTCATGTGAAATATTCATGTTAAGTGCAATTATACATATTTATTTATTTTGTATACTCATATTAATCATAATAGAACTTACACTCCACTTTTTATTTTACCTGCTTACTTGTTTTTACTTATTTGTTTTGATACGCTGTGTGTTGAGTTATTGTCAATTGTTGTGTGCTGGTGTGTGAGTTTTTGAGTTGAAATAAAATAATAATAATAACAATTTGACAACAAAAAGCATTCTATTCTATATTCCATGTATATTTCCCTGCAATATACTCTATTTAATATTGCAGGGAAATGTCATAGTCCTGAAAGGCTGAAAACTGCTCCAGTTTCCACCTTCCCTTTACTTGTGAGTGGAGTGTGAAGACAGTCTGGACAATCAGTAGCACTAATTGTTCATTATTACCCTGGAGAAAAGAAAATCAGGACTAGATTTGCATCTGAGGGCCAGATTTGATTATCCCTCTTATATTATATAATATATCTAATATGCTGTAAATATGTATACCAGGGATAGTCAAGTTTGGTCAGAACTACTGCTGGTTTCCTTTCCCACCTTATAGTTATTGATTAATGCCACTGATTAGGTTCGTAGGTTTAACTCACCTGGTGTCTCATGTTTTAATCATCAAAACGTAGCAAAACTTTTATTTAAACAGAATCAGTGGCGTGTTGAACATTGGACTGACTGACAGTGCGATTTGCTCCTATGGCATCTGAAAAGGCGTTCTCCAGCCTTTAAAGCATAGGCCTACATCATTATTAATTTGGGCTACACCCCCCCGACACACCCACCAAACAGTAGCAAACACACCTCAAAGCCTGTTGCAAAATGTTTCCCACCGTTGGGAGAAAACATGTTGTTTGACACCGGAATCATCACATTACTGGCATTTGGCAGACGCTCTTATCCAGAGCAACGTACAGTTGATTCGACTAAGCAGGAGACAATCCTCCCCTGGAGCAATGCAGGGTTAAGGGCCTTGCTCAAGGGCCCAACGGCTATGCGGATCTTATTGTGGCTACACCGGGATTAGAACCACCAACCTTGCCTGTCCCAGTCATTTACCCTAACCACTACGCTACTGGCCTCCCCACATGGAATCGTAGCAAAACGTTTTCATATTGAGCATGCCCCTGAATAGCAGGGAAGAATTAAAACCAGCAGTAGTACTGGCCTTGATGGGCAGATTTCAGTACCCCTGATGTACATCATATACAGTACCTGTAGTTTTATCAGTTATAAGTAATATCCAATTTATACTTTGATTTGATTCTTGCCCTCTAATCAAGGACTGCTTTAGACCTGGGAAATCATGGGTAAGTGCAATCGGAAAAACGGTTTGCTACTTTTTGCGATACGGTTTCTGTGTTGAACGACATGCTTCCCCCCAACTGCGTGCAGCATTTTCAATAGGCTTTGAGGTATGTTTGCACCTGTTCCTCAGTCCGTCGCCAGACCCCTCTCCATTTGGTGGGTATGTTTGTGGTGTAGCTCGTCAATAATGACGTAGGCCTATGCCTTAAAGCCCGGAGAATGACTTCTCAGACGCCACAGGACCAAACCGTAGTACGTCATGGTTTGCAACAGAATGTTTAACGCACCACCGTCAAGTCAAGCCCCTGGCCAATCAGTGACATTAAACAATGAACTATGAAGAAGTAAAGAAATGCAATCGTACTACTGACCTTAACGGCCTGATTTGTCTAGGCCTATGCCTAAAATTGACAGAGGATGAAGGTGTTTGTTCTATTGAGAAAGGACAACTCTTGTTAATGGTTTTATTTATTATGCATCAATGTACAAACAAGGCGAGTGTGTGAGTGCCATGATGCATGTAAGCGTCACACACTGAGAAAATGGCCTTAACAAAACAAATTACCCAACATGCAGGGAGCCGATGTGAAATTTTATCACGTACCCTCAATTAAATTACACAGACCATAGCAGCATTATTAGAAAAGCTCTACTTAACACGTTTGTTCAAACGAGGCCAACACAATTGTTGCCTCCTGTCCTATGCAGCCATTATTTGAGAAGGCAGTGTTAGCTTGGCAGGCGAAGACAAACGATGCCCCGTTCACAGATAATGACTCGTGACACCTGGGATTATGAGCTATCTGTTATTCTTTTTGTCAAGTCCCGTGCATACAGAAACGTCGGGAGAGGACATTTCGTACCGGCTCTTCGATAATAACGAACAGTGTCTCTATGAATATGCAGAAATCCAAGGCAGTAGTCTAAAATATAGCTACCTTTATTATAAAGCCCTCCGGGTGTGATGATTATCACGTTAATGGTATCCGTTCTGTTTAGTTTTTTTCGGGTTTCACCATGGCCGTGAGAAATTCAAAGCACAACTGTAATGGTAGTGGTAACTAAGATTTAAAAAGTAATTTGCATGTGGCTCAGTTGTATCTAGGCAATTTATCGTGTGTGTGTAGTAGTGTTGGTTCAACCTTATTTAAATCAGTTATGTGGTTTGCAACGCCAATACTTTTTGTGTTGACATTTTTGATGTCAACGAGGGAAATATTTGATATGCCTATACGTAGCCTGGGATAACCTATATGTAGCTTAAAAGTAGGTCCTACGATAATTTAATAATGTGCATCTAAATAACAAACGAGGCTACTTGTTTCATTTAAAACGAATTATTTTTTTATATTCGGTGCAAGATCTGTCAGTAACCTTGCCGCGCCTACGAGCAATACGCTTTCAAGAAATAAAACGGCTCTTTTAAATGTTTGGCGTTTATCTCGTAGTTTAATCTACTTTGGCCTATAATGTAATTGAATTGTTTTAGGGACAAAAGTAAAAGAGCACGCATAAAGACGCTTTTCTTTTTTATAACAATTTTGCATCAGTCGCGCCTGCGTTTTCCGGTCCAGCACGGTAAGGAATGCGGCATCCCTTCGCGCTGGCTGCTTCTAGCCGTCGTTCCTGGAGAGGGACAAGGGGGTGGTCCTGCGCTTTGGATCCGCCTTCTGGATGCAGCGGAGCCATTTAACATTGCAATTCCAGCCAGGATCTTACGGCAGCGTTTGTTTCATGTACAACGCTATGGGACTTCATTTCAAAACGGCGACGATCCTGGAGATGGACCGGTGCCTGTAGTGTACTGAGCGAAGTCAACGATGGCAGAGCAGGTTCATATTCATCCAACGCAGGCTCGGAAAGCGCTGGACACGCAGCATTAATTGCGAGGAAAGACACGATATTACGGCGGTTTTGTTTTAATTTGTCTATTAATTGTGTGAGCAGATGCAGTGGGAGTTCCCAATCTCTTGCACAGATCTGGTGAAATCATTCGTAGCCATTTATGGTTGTATTTTTCATCTTAGATTGAATTGCAGTTTTCATCGGTAGTTTAATTCCGCCAGTCGCTTCGAATGAGCAACCCCCTTTTTTCCGAATATATTTTATCATAAATAAGATCGATGAGTAATCCTTATTGAACCTGTTCATCACCCCCGAGGATCTGCAGTGAAATCGGGCTGTGCGCGAATCTATTTTCCTTTGCTCATATTGAGATTTTGGAAAAGATTACTTTTTGTCATTGGGACTTGGTGCACCGGCGCCTCGCGGAATCTCGGCATCTTTCCTGCCGAAAGATCGGGAGCTGTCCGTATGCACTTGGCTGTTGCATCGCAGTAGGGAGGGTCCGCTTGAGAGCCTACTGGGCTGCGCTAAAGAGCGTGCTCGACTGCACAGAAACTACGCACGGAGGATGGTTTGGATGTAAAACATAAACAAACGGCAAGATGGGGAAAGACCAGGAGCTGCTACAAGCAGTGAAGACCGAGGACCTCCTGACGGTGCAGAAGCTTTTACAGAGGCCCAAGCCAGGGAAAGCAAGTAGGTGGCATTTCAATTCACACCGATTTACCGTAGGCAAGGAAGGCAGTGCCACTACGTCGGCAGTAATTCGTAAAAGCACAGACCGGTGCCTTGCATTATATCCTCTGCACCAGTGCACTGTGACCTATTGTGTAGATTTGCAAACGCTGGCAATATAGGCTTCAAAAATACAGTCTCACCTCACTCTTTGGATGTACTGATACAGCACTGCCCTACATTTCGAGGGTTCATCCCCGAATACAATTATGACTGTGTTTGCGTTAGCCTACTTCACTAAACCCAATCGAGGTATAGACATTAGCCTCCCCCTAAATCGATTGTGGAACCGACTTAATTGATTCATACTGATAATCACAGTAGAACGAGGCCGGGAAATATCTTTTGGGGAAATATCTGCACAATATAAACGCATCACACGACAGGTCCAATCTGTCATATTAGGCTACTGTATCAATGAGGGTCCCGTAACAATCAATCTACAAAAGCAATTTTTATTGATGGACATGGTGGGAGGGAGAAGTGTGGATGGATAAATTGCTGCTGCTGTGTTTGCATGAAGGAGAGGATGTGCAAAAAGCCAACCAATCTGCCCAGGTGAGCCTTCCTGAGGCTGCGCAGAAACATGATTGCCGGTATGATTGGGCAGTGGGTGGATATGGACAAATCGCGGGCTGTACCGTGGCAGCGTGCCTACATTAGTAGCTACTTAACCGCTAGTCATATTCATGCGCGTAATAATGAAAATGGCATGTTTGTAGAGCGCCATGAAAATAATGATCTTGTAAATGGCAGATTTATTGCATCATTGAACTGTTTCTTTAGCCCCGGGGTGCTCCTCTGTATCGGGACGCATTGTGCTACACTGTATTGATTTGAATTGTATCCTGTAGTGCTTTGACGATCCTTTCCATGAATCATAAAGATTGTATGCGCTGGACCCTTTGATCGACGGAAATGCACTGATCTCATATCCGATACTGGCTTGATGATATTTTTGGAGGTTTCTGCCGGGAAGCTGGTGGTTAGCCGTGCACGCGCTCTGAAAGGGATTGAAGTGAGTCGTCCTCAGAGGGGACCTGGATAAAAAAAAGTGCTTTTCACTTAAGCTCGAGCCAATTACTCATGTCCTTGATTGGCATTATATTTGTGCGTGAAGGGAGGGGGGGTTCTGCTTGTGTGTTGATCCTGTCTACTACTTGAACTTGATTACTCAAGATTACATGAGTTGTAGGTACTGGGTGATTTTCAGTGTCAGGTGCAGACTGAAAGCACAAACCTGTCATAATGTAACCTGCATGTTATTGCAAGCAACACCATAAAATAAAAGCATCAGCATAACCATAAGGAGGTACACAATCGCAATAATTGGATGAGTGTATATCATCCAGCCGCGCTCAAATAGTGTATCATCCAGCCTGTATGTTCAAAGTCTACAATTTTACAGTTATGTGATTGGAACGTTCTTAACTGAACATTCTAATACCGGTGGTCACAATCACTACTGGTCAAAACCAATGGAGTTTTAGAACACTGACTTGGAATTCTTAAAAAAAAACATTCCAAGAAGCCTACTCTTCTCATGGTTAAAGGCCTTATTTGGATAGGACATCTGCTAACCTATTGTCCCCGCAGGTACCTCAGTTGCCCAATGCACGACGGCCCTAAAACCTGCTCCCTGCTCCTCGCAGAGAGCCGGCTTCCCCTCTCACCGCGGGGCATGCGGCCGCCTTGTTTGCTACACTAGACCTCGGTAAAGAACACAGGAACTGACAGGATGAATGGGCCGAGCGGAGCGTCCGCATCAGCGCACTCGCACAAAGGGAAGAGCGAGAGCTTCCTGTTCCCCGCGGCGCGGGGCGGCCAGCCGACCAATGCGCTTATCTGCTCGAGTCCCGGCGTCCAACCGCGGCCCGGGGGGTTCCCCGCTCTTCTGCGAGGCGTCTGAGGACTGAGCGCGGTGATGTGGCCTCTGAACGGCGCGCTGTCGTGAGAGCGGTCCCGCAGAGACGCTGGCTCTCAGCTGGGGGCGGCCTGTAGCGTAGTGGTTAAGGTAAATGACTGGGACACGCAAGGTCGTTGGTTCTAATCCCGGTGTAGCCGCAAAAAGATCCGCACAGCCGTTGGGCCCTTGAGCAAGGCCCTTAACCCTGCATTGCTCCAGGGGAGGATTGTCTCCTGCTTAGTCTAATCTACTGTACGTTGCTCTGGATAAGAGCGTCTGCCGAATGCCAATAATGTGATGTAATGGGTCCGTGGCATAGTCACTCTGTTCCTGGGTAACAGATCTGACCGTCTTCCATTCAACACGTTCTCATTATTACTACATATTCTCAGGACATAATTTATCTTTCAGTGAACAAAATACTTGCAGGTACACTGCTATAGCAGTGGTACCCTAAAATGTTTCTGCTCCAAGACCAGTACTTCCAAGTCTCCATTCCAATTCAACCCAGGCCACACACACACACACACACACTGTAATGTCAACAACATTGTGCATTTCATTATGACTCTCAGTACCTGCTGGAGACCAAAGGCCATGTTTCACAGCCTGGTATTTGGGAATCACTATAGTACTAAAGTACTATAGGTGTAGCACCTTTGGGAGGGTAAGTCAATGTATTTGTATCACGCTTTTCACAGCAGACTGTTACAGAGATGCTTTACAAAGCAACAGATCTGAAGTAACAAAGCCCCCCAGATAACACGAGGTAAAGATTTTTTTCAAAACTCCCTAGTGGGGAGAAAAACCATCAAACCGTGAAAAGAAAAAGAAAATTCCCCGATGGGAAGAAATCTCCGGAGGAACCCGGCTGTAGGTGGGATGTGTGTCCTCCACTGGCCTATACAATATCCTGTTACTATTTCCCAGTTTGTGCAAAGCTTTGTTTACCACCTGAAACTAAAGGCTGTCGAGATCAGAGTACAGTGCCAGAGAGAACTGTCTCCCAGGCAGGACTGGAGGGGGACATGCCCTGGTGCATGCAGCCAATGGCAGCACTCATCCAGAGTCTGTCATTTCAGACAGAGCTCTGTCACAAACCAATTACAGACTGCTGTGCAGACTATTGGCAGAATGATGGGTGAACACCAGACTGTTGGTCTCCTGACCTGGGTGCTGTCACCAGGGCCTGTCTCTCACCGATCACATTGATTCAGTTTGTTTCACTAGGACTGCCAGTGGACTCACCTCTGCAATGAAGCAGTGACCAAAAGACATTTACTACTAACCATAACGACTGGTGTTTAGTAACAACCCGAAACTGCTTCAGACTGGTGTTTATTTCCAACCAAAAGTGCTTCACACTGCTTATTATGACGGAAACAACTTCTACTTATTTGTTGGGTCAATTTAATCTGATACCGGTTTAGTGTCAGTATTTACTAAAGACCGGCTTCACTTCTGATGCTGGTGGGTATTTACCACAAACAGAAGCAGGTTCTGACAGGTACCATTGACTGGATTAGTCTCAGACTTGTGTGTCTGATTTATCATTGGAATTGTATGGGCTATGAACTGGATTCATTTTAGACAAGTATTTCCACATATTCCTTTCAGATTTTCTGCACAAAAGGGATCAGCTTCAGTCTGGTGTGTGTGTGTGTGTGAGCATAGACACGTGTGTACATATGCGTGTATGCATGTGTGCATGTTTATAAATGTGTGTGTGAGTGCATGCATGTGTGCTTGTGTGTGATGGTGAACAGGGCTTGGATGCTGATGTCCCCACAACTAAATTTTTGGGATTAAAACTAAATTAAAATCATGAAAATCATAAAAGAGGAAAACCTCCATTAGGTAAGTGCTCCTGAATGCATGATTAATTAATCAGATTACAAGACATTTATTGTGCATCCATGACATGCATTTTCAAATACATATCGAATAACATCACTATCAGCTTTTAATATCAGCGCTGTAAAACCTATTACCTGCACGCGGCATTTAGATTTGGCATTGGGTGAGGGCCGCCACCTGTCGCATAATTCACGGGCGATGAAGATAGTGCGAATTTATGCATCGTGGTCTATGTGGAGCAGATCCGCGCTACGGAGACGATGCATGCGCGTGTGCTAGCGCTGTGCAGCATGCACTGGAGGGTAACCAGCTTTCAAGCGTGTACCATTAGCCGTGGAATCCTCTGTTTCCGCTGTGTTACGAACAGGGGTCTTTTAAGCCCAGTGTTCCATCTCACTCAATAATTCGATGTCACGTCCGTGCATGTGAATATTTGCTGTTTTTTTTTTTTTGCAGGCTTTACTGGCATTAGTCTGTTGCCTCGTTGAGCAGCTTCGTGATGCCTAGCCCGACAGGGCAGATGGAAGATTCTAGAAAAGCTGACTGGAGGCAGTGAAAGCCCCGCGCTGCTTTGTGTGGGCTCACTAATGAATAATCGTGTTTTTGCAGAATTAAAGTAGAACTTGACCCCGCAACCAATGCCGAATGCAGAGATCTGGATGGAGGCCCAGCCAAGCACCTGAAGCAAAGCCTTTTATTTCTCTACTCAGAATCAGAGCAGTGCGAAGCGGCTGTGTTCACACGTCGCCCACTCACGCAGTCCCCCAAAGCGCACCCACTCACGCAGTCCCCTAACGCACGCCCACTCACGCAGTCCCCTAACGCACGCCCACTGACACAGTCCCCTAACGCACGCCTACTGACACACTCCCCTAACGCATGCCTACTGACACAGTCCCCTAACGCACGCCCACTGACACAGTCCCCTAACGCACGCCCACTGACACAGTTCCCTAACGCACGCCCACTGACACAGTCCCTTAACGCACGCCCACTGACACAGTCCCCCAAAGCGCACCCACTCACGCAGTTCCCTAACGCACGCCCACTGACACAGTCCCCTAAAGCACGCCCACTGACACAGTCCCCTAACGCACGCCCACTGACACAGTCCCCTAACGCACGCCCACTGACACAGTCCCCTAACGCACGTCCACTGACACAGTCCCCTAACGCACGCCCACTGACACAGTCCCCTAACGCACGCCCACTGACACAGTCCCCTAACGCACGCCCACTGACACAGTCCCCTAACGCACGCCCACTGACACAGTCCCCTAACGCACGTCCACTGACACAGTCTCCTAATGCACGCCCACTGACACAGTCCCCTAACGCACGCCTACTGACACAGTCCCCTAACGCATGCCTACTGACACAGTCCCCTAATGCACGCCCACTGACACAGTCCCCTAACGCACGCCTACTGACACAGTCCCCTAACGCATGCCTACCGATACAGTCCCCTAACGCATGCCTACTGACACAGTCCCCTAATGCACGCCCACTGACACAGTCCCCTAACGCACGCCCACTGACACAGTCCCCTAACGCACGCCCACTGACACAGTCCCCTAACGCATGCCTATTGACACAGTCCCCTAAAGCACGCCCAATCACACAGTCCCCGAAAACACACCCACTGACACAGTCCCTGAAAACACACCCACTGACACAGTCCCCTAAATCACACCCACTGACACAGTCCCCTAAAAAACACCCACTGACACAGCCCTGCCGAAAAAAACACCCACTTAAGCAGTCACTCATAGAAAAAAAACACCCACTGACACAGCCCTGCCGAAAAAACACCCACTTAAGCAGTCCTCCCTAAAACACCCACTGACACAGTCCCCTAAACACACCTACACATGCACAATCTCGTAAATCACGCCCACGGCACCGTGGCGTAAGAGTTGTTTATAGGTATGGGCACTGTGATGGTGTGTGTGGTGTGGTGTGGGGGTGGGATTCTGCGATAGAATGGAACGGTGTCAGTAAAAAGAACATTTTCAGATGTGAATCTTCTCGTGAGCTGCTCTCACTGTCTGCTGGGCTGAGCGGTTGGGAGAGGTAGAGAGGGAGTGAGAGATAGAGAGAGTGGGCGTATGGTTTGTGGTGGTGCTGGTGGCTGTGCTGTGGGAGGGTGGTTTCTGCTGAAAAGCTTCATGTGAACTGTTGCAGCGTGCGTTACATCTCTCCATCAATCACGTCTCTCCATGCCTCCTATCTGCAACCACTTGGCCAGTCTGTTCACATCTAGGTGGACGTGCAGTCTAACCAGAGAATAAACGTCTGTTCACATTCTTGTGGATGTACAGTCTAACCACAGAATAAAAGTCTGTTCACATCTAGGTGAATGTGCAGTCTAACCAGAGAATAAAAGTGTTTACATCTAGGTGGATGTGCAGTCTAACCAGAGAATAAAAGTGTTCACATCTAGGTGGATGTGCAGTCTAACCAGAGAATAAAAGTGTTCACATCTAGGTGGATGTGCAGTCAGACCACAGAATAAAAAAGGAGCTGCTCTCATGTCTTATAACTGTCATTTTACATCCATAGTAAATCTCACTCAACACAATCATTCCTTTATGTCTGAATACATGCACGGTGACCGAAAGAATAAAGTGTAAATTTTTTTAAAAGCTTGAAAGGGTGAGACAGTGATGACCATACAACATTAACATTAATATACTGTATATCACAAACACTGTTAATTTGAAATATGAATGCATATTGCAATGCAGTATATAAAACACATAATACATACAGTATATTCCTGAATATTACACTATATATTCATTGTATAATACCACTGTGCATGGATGGATGGATTGGAATACAGTATAGAGCATGCTATATTGTATATTTTAACAATGATTTCCAAGATGTGTAATGCTTTATATTTTGCACCTTATGTCACAGATTGTTTTGTGTCTGGGTAAAAGCTTCCCTGGAGGAGGGTTAGAGCTTTCAAGTGTTTTGTTATTTTTCCGTGATGTCCTCCTCATAGGATTCTTGTCATGTCACTGCTCCCCCTGCCCCCATTTTGAGATAAGGCAGACATACATGTCTCTTCTGTGAGAGAAACACTCATGTTTCACCTTTTCACAAAAATAAAACCCTCTTCCCCTAAAAGCCACGGGGAGTTATTTCATCGGCATCCAGGCTTCCTCCCACCAAGGTCTCTGACATCACTAACATCTCTGATATCACTGACATCACAGGCCAGTCTCTGCTCCGTTCACGTGCCTAACAGCTGCTTTTTCTCACGAATCAATCTCAGGCCTTTCGGCTTTCACGTTAGGGGAAGAATTCAACGGCAGCAAAATGTAATGGCTTTCCCCCCAAATACCTCAGATAATCTTAAAGAATCCTTGTGAGTGTTTTTTTTTGCCACGTTTTTTGCCACCACCCCATATCTCCGGTTTGTGTTGGGTGTAGTTTTTTACAGAGCTCTGAGGGTAGTTTATAGATGGGATGCACTCTCTCTGGATTGGTGTGTAATGTAAATAAACCAGTTGATGGTGCTGACACCAACAGAAGTATAAGTAGATGTTCCTAAGTTCTTACAGGTGGAGTAACCTTTGAGTAAAAGTGTGTGAGTCCATGGAGCAACAGCAGACCTAGTCTGTCCAGAATTACTAGGAAATGTTATATTTGTGTGAAACGTAGTTGTTCCTGCTTTCAGTCCAGAGGTTTCTGCAGTGAAGGTGTGTCTTATGTGGACTTAGGACATTATCCCCTAGTGTCCCAGGAAAAATTCCCTGTTCTCACCATGTTGCTATCATTTGAGCTGGGCCCGTTCTCTTGAATAATTCAATTTCTGTCCGAACATGAAATCCATGGAAAGTGTTTGGTTGGACATCTCCAGTGCACGTCTGCGCTAACGGACATCTCGGTACTTTGTTTGTCTGTGCAAGTGCAGGCAGTTCTTCTTGGGGAGTAGACAGGAAGCAGTTTCCCACAGTGACCTGTGTGTCTGCACAGACAGGAAGCAGTTTCCTGCAATGACTGCTGCGTCTGCACGGACGCAAGCAGAAGGCAGTTCCTCTGTAATTTAAAAGTAGGGCTGATATCTGACCCTGAGCAGGAGGGGAGGATGATCTCCTGGATGAATACTGTGCTGTCATCTTGTCTCCATTTCACTGTTTTATATCCTGTGGGATCAGCAGAGTGGCTTTAGCACCGCGGTTTATCTTCACTGGGTGGGATGTCCATATCTGCAGGAGGGATTACCTTCTATAACAGACTGTAGGAGATTATCTGCCAATTTCTTCCCCTGTCCAATTGCCTGATTACTCTGGGTGTGTGTGTGTGTTTGTGTGCTCCCACGCTTGTGTTTGAGAAATTATGCATTTATGGCCATATTTATTAGTATTTAATTTGCATTTATTTTAGTTTCATTTATTTGGGTGATTCCAGGATTTAGTTCTGGATACTTCTAATACCACTTCCTGGTCTGCTGTGCCCGCTCCACCCACATGACCGCAGCCTCACCAATAGGACCTCAGCCCCACCCACAGAACCCCAGTCCAGACTCACTGATTGGGCAGAGGAGTGAGTCTGTCTGTATTGTACCGAGAAGAATTACATGGCAGGTGTAACCTTGAACTCTCTCACCTCTGAAGACTGAAGCGGTAGCCCGCATGCCACAAGGCTGGAACAAGGGGTGGCCTGTAGCGTAGTGGTTAAGGTACATGACTGGGACCCGCAAGGTCGGTGGTTCGATCCCTGGTGTAGCCACCATAAGATCCGCACAGCCGTTGGGCCCTTGAGCAAGGCCCTTTACCCTGCATTGCTCCAAAGGAGGATTGTCTCCTGCTTAGTCTAATCAACTGTACGTCACTCTGGATAAGAGCGTCTGCCAAATGCCATTGATGTAATTTCATGAACACGTGGAACAACATCACTAAAATGCAGGCAGTGGCGGATGTCCAAGTGGAATGTTATGTAATGGAGAGGGCAGGTCTCAGGGGGAGTGTATTTCTGTGTTTATTTCAGAAGAAAAGAAACCAAAGGAAAGGCCTGACGATAAGAAATGGACGATTTGAGGTCCTGCACCCTCGCTTCAGAAGCTGGCGAGCGCTCTTCCCCGCCGCGGCCCTGTGGGAGCGGAGCCGTGTGCGCTCCACGGATCCTCCCCGGTTGCCATGGTTTCACTGCAGCTCTCAGAGTTGGGCTCGATTCAGGCTCGGTCCGGCGGTCTCCCCCGCGGAGGGGCCGGTACGGTATTGCCCAGAGACTCGTACAATCGTTGCCTTCAGTGTTCCCAATTGCCTTCAGTCCATTCCGGGCAGCGTGCGTTACAGAGACAATAAAATGGCTTTCTTTGACAATGCAGATCAAGACGGCGCTCGTCATCCATCCAGTTGGGGGAACCTGACTCTGTCTGAAACTATGGGTCTGGGTGTGGGGGGCAGGCTGGTACGGTCCCCTCCAAATGTATTGGAACGGCAAAGCCAAATCATTTGTTTTTTGCAATACACTTCATCCTGCTGCTACCATCATCAATAAAGATTTGTGAGCCCACTCCAGACGCAGCCATGCAAGCCCAAGCCATGACACTTCCTTCCCCGTGCTTCACTGATGAGCTTGTATGTTTTGGACCATGAGCAGATCCCTTCTTTCTCCACAATTTGGCCTTTCCATCACTTTGGTAAAGGTTAATCTTGGTCTCATCAGTCCATAAAACATTGTTCAACAACTTTTGTGGCTCATCTCCTTACTTCTTTGCAAACTGTAATGTCGCCTTCCGATTCTTACTACTGACGAGTGGTTTGCATCTTGTGGTATAGTCTCTATATTGCTGCTCTCTAAGACTTCTTTGAATGGTTGATTGAGATACCTTCACCCCTGCCTTATGGATATTGTTTGTGATGTCACTGACTGATGTTTTGGGATTTTTCTTCACAGCTCTCACAATGTTTCTGTCATCAACTGCTGTTGATTTCCTTGGTCAATCAGCTCGATGTCTGTTGCTCAGTACGCCAGCCATTTATTTCTTTTTCAGGACATTCCAAGTTGTTGTACAAGCTATCCCCAATGATTTCCCTTCTTTTCTAAGCTTCAAGTGGCTTGCTTTTCTCTCAAAAACAGCTCTCTGGTCTTCATGTTGGTTTACCTTTTCTAACACAAATGCAGTCTTCACACGATATACCTCAGGCTAAAACCAAGAGAGGACATTCCAAACTATTTATTGTTTTACCAATCAATTTAACAGGACACATCAGGGCAACAGAAACACCTGTCAGTCACATGTTCTAATACTTTTGCCCACCTAAAAATTGTGTGGTCTGATACAAAACAAATATAGATAAAAAAATACTAGAAACTAAAAGATGAAATCCGGATCTGACCTCAAACTTCATTATCTTCAGTGTATAGCAAAATTGACCTTGCTGTTCCAATACTTTTGGAGGGGACTTTATTTATTAAGAGGGAGTGTGTGGAGGGCGATGGGGCTATTGCAACAGACAGTGAAAATAAGAAGCAAACAACAAGGAGTATGTGTCCATATTTTCATCGTGCTACTGCACAACAGGTCTGCCTTGTATTTGTGGTGCTGTGGCACAGTATAACAGAAGCAAACCAGACCCCACTAGAGAGCTCATGAAATGAAAGCCCCCTCAGCAATAGGAGCAGTTAGCAGTGTGGAATTGAACATGGAGGCTAAACGCACATTTAGCCTGAAAGGATAGCGCTGCGGGGCTGGAGGACTGGAGCCAGATCGCAGAGGGGTTGCAGATGGCTGCTTCTGTTGGAGGCTGCTGTGGAAAGCGCTGGGAAGCTCTGTTTAGTGAATGTCCTGGAGGGCGAGGCGACCTGAATTCGGGGGTTCGTGGATAAACCATGGCTACCTAAGGCAGAGAAATGCACATCTCCTGCGTCTCTGGCACAGAATCGGCCCCAGGCTGCCTGCTGGTACAGGTGTGTGTTTGCACGTGCGTGTGTGTGTGCAATGCTGCAGTGGGGGCTGGTTACTGCAGCATTGCATTATGGGATGGGCTCTGTGCCCCAGACTGTGGGTAGCTGGACCAGTGACCTGAGCGGTGCTGATGAATCGATGGGCCAATTGATGCCTGCAGGTGTGACGCTTTATGAGGACAGACAGCCAGCCCTGCATTACTGTAGCATGGGGGAATCCTTGTGTGCTTTTAGTCAGGCAGTGCCCTGTGCCTCCCTCACACTGAGGCTTAACTGGGGCTAGACTGGGGCTAGACTGGAGCTTAACTAGGGCTAATACAGTTACTTGACATCAGCAGGTTTCTGAGCCGGGCATCATCTCCTCAGGTGCCTGATTATCTTGTGTGCTGACATATTCCTGCACTGGGTTTCTCACACAGCGAGCAGTATTTAATTAAAACCTATATTCCTCCCAGTTGATAAAGTTGCTTCGTGCTAACGGAGAGGCCCAGTGCGCTCTGGGGAAGGCCAGCCTTTGAAAAGGTGACAGGTGTGGCTTGGTGTTGCTCTTGTGAAAGTTATCTCCCGTGGTGGTAAATCTCAGTGTCGAGGGCCATAGCTCTCTCTCACATTGTGTTTGTTTACAGCTTGCTGACAGAACCGAGATCCAAGCAGCAGAGAGTGATCAATCAACTGATGGGCCATTTTAGTGTGTGTGTGTGTGTGTGTGTGTGTGTGTTTGTGTGTTTGTGCATGTGTGAATGCGTGTGTACATACACTCAGTGAGCACTGTTAGGTATTAATAAACATATTTTGGACTTATTGATCTTCTGCAGCTGTAGCCTATCCACTTAGAGGTTTGATGTGTTGTGTGTTCAGAGATGCTCTTCTGCATACCACTGTTGTAATGTGTGGTTATTTGTATTGCTGTTCCTGTCAGCTTTAACCACTCTGAAACCTCTCCTCTGACGTCTCTCATTAACAGGGTGTTTTTTTTTCTTTTTTCGCACCATTCTCTACAAACTCTAGAGACTGTTGTGCGTAAAAATCCCAGGAGATGGGCAGTTTCTGAGATACTCAAACCACCTGGCCTGGTACCAAAATTCATGCCATGGTTGAAATCACTGAGATCACATTTTTTCCCAATTCTGTTGGTTGATGTGAACATTAACTGAAGCTCCTGACTCATGTCTGCATGATCTTATGCATTGCACTGCTGCCACACGATTGGCTGATTAGATATTCGCATTAATAAATAGGTGTACAAAAAGTGCTCAGTGAGTGTGTGTGTGCGCACAACTGCATTGTACATGTGTGCAGGTGTGTGGGGCTGAACGTGTGAAATTCTCACCCTAATTTGGAATGCCCAGTTACTCATGTGTGCCCCCACTGCTGATATGGGAGAATAACGGTTCTCCTCCAAATCACACGCGGACTACAGCGAGGCTACAGAGTGGAGTCGGAGGAGGACCTTTCATATGTGGCTTGGACATGCAGTTCACGGGCACCCAATCAACCAGTCGAGATCTCTAGACAGCAATGAGACACAGAACCCACAGTGTTAGCCGGCAGTCCATCCACCGGAGGAGAGTCACCCACTGTTGAGGCTAATTTGTGCTTCTCTGTTGTACAACATATCCGTGGACAAAAATGATGCAAATTCAACACTTTTGACGTCAAAGCCGACACATTTTAGCCTCGGCAACGGGTGTCCTGTACCTGCAGAATTTTGTAAGGTTGCAAGCGCCTGTCAGAAGTGTCACGGAACCGTCAATGGTTGACTGAAACAAAGACAAAAGGTTGCCACGTTGAGCATGCTAGTTTACTACTAGGCTACTTGTATTTATGAATGTTTTGTTTACATAGCTGGCTAGCAAAACGGACAAGTTTGAGGAGAAGCTGGTTGCTATAGTAGCAACTAGAACTATCAATGCAAAACACTGTCACAGAAGAATAAATTAGCCTTTCTGCTAATGGACTGACCACGGATTTCCGTGCCATGGAAGATGTAAAACACAGAAAAACCTGCCAGCGAAGAGGTGTGTACATACCTGTGGTTTTCTGAACCCCTGGGGTGGACCTGCTGTTTGTAGTCTTGGGAGGTAGCAGTTGCCTTCTAGTTGTCACTGAAGGAAGGAAGGTACTTTGGGCTTTTCTCATTTCGAGAACCCGCCCCTCGGAACGTTTCTGCCGGGCGCTGAGGTGGGAGGTGGTGGGGCTCGGGGTTCTGTGCAGGGAAGACGACTGGCTCCTGATGGCTTCTTCGCCCGATCTGCAACACTGAAAAAGGCAGCACATCCCCGATACTGCACTGGCAAATGGAGGGCAGCCACAGCAGGGGACTGATTTAAGCTAATAACATACCAGTCCTTGAGTAATCATAAAGCAGAGTGTCTATACTATAAGTCTGCAAAATAAATTCTGCAAAATATAATTGTATTCCTTGCTCTTTTTATAACTGTCTCCTTAATTAGTCTTCGGTATCATCTGGGGCTTGTTACTATGGAATAGTAACGCACAAACTTTAATACTAGAGCATTACAGTATATTAAGTCTTATTCTTTCATAGTTTCTACTCTTTATGACTCTATTGTGTTACACAGCTATTGTGTTAGTGTGCTTGTGTCTCTTTGGACAACACACCGACACATGCACACACACATACACACGAACACATACATGCACATGCACTCAAACACACATGTGCGCATGCACACACATGCACACACACACACAAATATATACAAACATGCACACACACACACAAATGTGCACAAACACGTGCATGCACAAGTACACACAAATGCACACACACGTGCACACCCGCGCCCACACACAAACACACTCCTCAGACCTTTGTGGTATCAGCAGTGCTAAGGAGATGTAATTGATCTGCTGTGTAATGATGAGCAACTCAGCCTTCAGTGCTCTGCTCATCCAGCATTCAGAGCTGGACTCTGTGCTCTGCTCATCCAGCCTTCAGAGCTGGACTCTGTGCTCTGCTCATCCAGCCTTCAGAGCTGGACTCTGTGCTCTGCTCACCTCAGCATTCAGAGCTGGACTCTGTGCTCTGCTCATCCAGCCTTCAGAGCTGGACTCTGTGCTCTGCTCACCTCAGCATTCAGGGCTGGACTCTGTTCCCGGCTCCCAGGGTCACAGGTCTTTTGAATAACATCTGAAATGGAGAAATCTGATCAGTTCAGTACCGAGCAGCCAGAGCAGTACAGAGGTTATGTCAGTAACCTAGTTTCTCTGTTTGTGGGTTTGCGCCAGGTTTACACAGGGGTAAAACTGTAACCCAGGCACCCAGGCACCCCACCCTGCTCCCATACCCCACCCTCCACACCGCCACCCCCAACTTCCCACCCCGCCCCGCCCCCACACCGTACACCCCCCCCCCCCAGTTCCAGAAAACCTTGTTCTGAGATTATTATTTTCACTGGCCATTATAATAAAACCTGTCTCTATTCCCCACAGAGCCTTTTTTCACGTGACAAAATAGTATGATGTATAGTATAACTGAATACTGATTCTACTTTATACTTACACTGTAATTATAGTTAAAGTATAATTAAAGTTTATACCGAGTATGTTCAGTATAATATTCTTTTCATGTGGGTTAGCTTGGTGAAATATCTTCCACTTTTAACTGCAGCTTAGAGTAATTTGGCATGATAACAATGTCCCCCCCACATTCAGAGAGGACTGAGAGGCTGCTCACATTGGGGGGGTGGCTGTCACTAGTTCTGGATACCCAGCCTTGGCCCAAATGTTCTCAGCTTGGACAGGCTTGCATAATGAGAGCTTTCAACCCCCTCTCCTTTATTTATTTATCTATTTATGGTTCATTTATCAAGGGGAAAAACCCCACAGAGACCTGTTCAAAGCTACAACATGCATCAATACACAGTGCCTGACTTTCCTTAAAACAACTGTAACATAAATCCATAAAGATATAGATTATAGGTATGTAAATATAGGAGAGGCTGGTACAGGTTAGCATGGTATAGGATAGGCTGGCATAGGGGATGCTAGTATAGGACAGGATTGTACAGGATAGGCTAGTATATCATAGGCTGGTATAGGATGTGCTATGGGTGGGTATATAGTGGTTTGGCTCTAATTCTGTTTATTGAGTAGGATACATTTTGTCCAGTGTTATTTCAACTCTTACAGAGTACGTATGTGTCCAACTGGGGCCATGTGTACGCTGTAAAAGTTGATTTAGCACCATTTAACTGTGAAGTTATTCCCCTCCTGTGGTAATCCTTTGTAGTAACACATCTGTCTACAGTGAAAAGCTAAGGACATAAATTATGCACAGCGCAACACTTTTTGCATTATTCATTTGCTTTGCCGAGACACCCACCGAGGGTGACTTAATACGGTTCATGTCTGATCCATTCGCACAGCCGGGCACAGTTGTCAGATTTGAACCTGCAACTTGAATAGTGGGGTTTGTTGACTATGGTCGAATCAGAGATGAGCTTTCTCATGGGGGTGTGAGAGTTCCTCTGGGGCTCAGCCTATCAGTGGGAGGAATGTAAAGGGCAGCCCTCTCATCAGCCTTTAAGGGGATTACTCAGCAGAATGTCAGCATTAATTATACATTTTTCTCCCATTGGTTAGCTGTCCCATTGGTTAGCTGGCTAAAAAATTAGCCGTCCCTTATTTGTCATGTTGCTATGGGAACAGAAGGGATGGAGTAGCTATGGTTTCCGGTCTGGGGTCTGATAGCCTGTAGAGCAACAGTATCAGTTAGGCTGTTAGCACTAGCTTGTTTTATAACTGATGTTCACATGGAACACTATTCCTCTGTGATTAAGATTGCCTCGATGCTGGGGAATCTGGACGTTGTCAAAACTTTTATTCTGTATTTAGTATTTAACATTTTGACAATATTGACACTTTTGGAAGTAATGTGAGCTCACGCTTCAGATAAAGTATCTGCGGAGTAGTAAAGGTTCACTCAAGTACAGGGCTGACAGATTTAGAAAGGCCGGGAGCTGGTGGACCTGCGGATGGGGCAGTATGGGTGGGCGTGTGGCGGTCCTCTGCCTCAGAACTGACTTCAGGACTCGGGAGTAACTGACAACGGAGTAAAATTCTTTAAAAAAGACTGCTGCATTTCTCCCATCAGTGACTCAGACCGGACATTACATTGTCCAGTGAGGACCGCAATCCAGACCAATACAGTGACCAGAATTTGAGAAAAAAACCCAACGCCTGGCAACCCTACTCAACCAGTGTGTGTGTGTGGCTGAGGCGTGCAGTGCGGTCGGGCACATGGTGAAGTGCTGCTCACGGGACGGTGGCGTTCAGACGCTCACACAGTGATCAGAGCGACTGTATTGAGAGGCCGGGGGGGGATCGATGCTGCTCCGGAGGCAGGGGTGCTCGGGAGCAGGTAATGGAACGGATCGCCAGGCCCCGATGATGTCAGACTGATGAGGAGATGCCGCCTGGCTCCTGGTGATGAGGCCGTGGGCGCGCTAGTCAGCGGGGTCCGCAGTGCAGATCTGACTTCTCCCCCCTCCCCCAGTAGCTATCGCACTCTGTTTGGCCATCCAGTCGATTTCCATTCTAATCATAATTGATGATATTGGTTATGATTTCTGCTTTCCCATTAACCTGAAACATGCGGCACCGTGAAATTGCAGCATGCAGAAGCTGTCCGGACCAGGCTATCGAGTGGAGGCTGTTGCTAGGAGACGGGAACCTCTGTTTTTTTTTTTTGGACGGGGCCGCAAAGCTGCAAAGAGTGTTATTTTGGATCGGTTATTTCTGAACTGAGGACAACATGGATGGCTACGGCTGTCAGGATGATATATTGATGTTTTATATCTTAATTGATGGAGGACAATTCTGATTGGCCCAGGTTTCGTTGCTGGGCAGCCCGGGGACCCCAATCGGCGGTCCTGGCTGCAGTGTGAATGTGGGTATCAGACAAGCGGCTAACTCTTAGAGCAGGGCTGCCCAGCCCTGTTCCTGGAGGTCTTCGCTCCAACCATAACAAAGCACATTTCATTAAGCTGCTAATAGGCAGAATCAGGTGTGCTAAATTAGGGTTAAAATGAAACCTGTCTTTGAGCCATACTTGGCCACACTGCTGAGCACTGTGTGCGTGGAGATGCATGCTACATGCTACAGGCTAACAGTTCTGTCTCCAACCTTGGTCCTGGAGAGCTACTGGGTCTGCTGGTTTCTGTTATGATCGGCGCCCTGTTGAGCCCCAGGTAACCACGTGTGGTGAGTTAACTGTGTAATCACCTGCTCTAATGGATTCAGTGCAGAGTACCAGTGCAGAGTAGCAAGGAAATACCCACAGACCCTGGTAGCACTCCAGGACCAGAGACCACTGGTCTGGAAGGTGTTGTGGATAAGGATAAGGAGCCATGCGTATAATACGGGGGTGAGGTGTAAGAACCGGGGATATTGGCGTGAGACAGACAGGGCTGCCAAAGGCCAGTGGGCCTGAGCTCAGCCCAGCCTGTGGAGATAGCCGTCTACGCTAAGCCTCAACGCAGACAAGTGGTAGGACGATAATAGTCTGACCAGATGGGACACGGGACACTTCCTTTAACCTCAAGGCCCCCGATTCCGGGCCGAGCCCCCGTCAGCCAGAGCAGGGGCTGAATGCTCAAACTGTCCTCAGAAGACCAAGCCTTGTACCGTTAACACTCCGTGTTGTAACCTCAGCAGAGATGATGTAGGCTGGAGGATGCAGACTGTGGAAGGGTTGTGATTGCTGGTAAAATGTAGTTCAATAATAATCAGGGATTTTAAAGTGTCTGGGCTGAAGCAGAGGTAAGGAGCTTTGCTTGGTTCATGATTTCAGCAACAGCCGTCTGTACAATTCCACTGTTTTATGGAATTAGCCTCTAAGCTTGTTTCTTATTTTAATTATTTATATGTTTGTTTATTTTCCCAATCCTATTTTATTAGCTTTTTTTGTACCCTGCTGTATAATCCAGGTATGCCATCTTGACCATCTTGAAAATTGAGCTGGTCAAGTTGGTCATAAGCAGGTCTTGCTGGTGATGAGCTGGTCATCCAGCATGGCCAAGCTGGTTATGAAGCCGGTCTAGTTGGGTGTGAGCTGGTCAACTAGTTAGTGCTAGTAGCTTACCAGCTGTTTCAGATACCAGATACCAGCTGTTTCAAGACATAGCTTGAGCTTGTCAAACCATGCAAAGCTGGGAGGTGGTCTCAACTGGTTAACCTAACTTGAGCTGTTTTTTTCAGCTGGGTTCACAACACATCATAACTCTAAGTAGATAGGCTACAGCAGTAGACGTCTTATAAATATCTAATAAAGTGCTTTGTGAGTGTATATCTGTTTCTATAGGTGTATGTTTATATGCATGTATTGCTCTTTGTTCTTGCTATGAACTATTTTGAGCTGCATTTTTTGTATGAAAGGTGTGATATAATAGTATTATTCTGTAACCATGTGAACTGTCTCTTGGGTAAGCCCATGTGATAATTGTAGCTGGTTCTCTGTGTCTAGGTTATGGTGAACAGCTTATTCATGTACCTATATGAGTGTGTTCTCTGAGTCTGTTTAAATATCAACATTGACTTTCATCAAATGCAATACTATTTGTGTTCTCTCTCATAATCAGTCTGGCTCTGTGGTCTTGCTCTGTAAAGCAAATCTGAGACCTGACAAATTAGAAAACGTGGGGAATTAAGCAAAACTTCAGACAGAACGGAACTTTAATGCACTAATCTTCAGTGCTCTTTCCTCAGCCGCAGTGAATGGGCAGCCTGTAGCCTCGTGGCTAAGGTGCTTGACTGGGACCTGGAAGGCCACAACAAGTGCAGTGCAACTGTTGGGCCCTTGAGCAAGGGTCTTGACCCCACATTGCTCCTTGGGGGATTGGCCCCTGCTTAGTATAGTCACCTGTAAGTCACTTTGGATAAAAGCGACAGATAAATAGCAATAATGCGTTGGTTGTCTCAGGTGTGTTCGGTGCTTCCGGTTGGACTGAGGGTTTTCTGGAGGAGAATCGAGTGAGTGAGGTGTGGCTTCTCGTGTGTGGGTGAGTAGACCAGGTAGCGGGAGGGCGTGTGGAAGGCCGGCTGCACCTCTGGCTAGAGGCAATGACGCACACTCTGGCGCTCTGCTCCTGGGTGCTCCCCCTCCTCCACCCCCCAGGATGCAGAGCGCCAGAGGGGTGTGACATGGCCTCTAGCCAGACACACACTCAGTTCCTGGACAGAGTAGGGCTCGGATTACAGGCTTAAAAATAGAAGAACAAGTGTCCTCACACACACTCGCACTCATGTACACACACACACACACTCGCACTCACACACACACACACACATATGCACAAACACACACACTCGCACTCACGTACACACACACGCACACTCACACACACATACACACACATGCACAAACACACACACACTCGCACTCACGTACACACGCGCACACTCACACACACATACACACACATGCACAAACACACATGGACGCGCACACACATATGCACAAGCACACACACAAACACACACACTCTCACAAACACACATGCACAAACACGCTCACACACACACACACGCACGCACACACACATATACACATGTATGCACTCACACATACACATGCACACACACACACACACACACACATGTACTCATAAACACAGACATATACACACACATAGGCTGGATCGCACAAATTGACATAATTTATAGTGGGGTTGTTGACCTGGGGAGACCTGAACTCATTATGAAAGTGTTGAGGTGTTAGATGTTTTGCGATAATGGCTGCCTGCCCTGTACTCCACCGTGAGAGGAGCTCTTTCCGGAACAGCTGTGTGTGACTCGAGAGGAACCCACGGCCTTTTCTCCCGTTGCTACACCTTACCGGGGAGCTTACGATGTGCTGATGCGCCCAAATACAGCCAGCACTCACAAGCCCGCCTCCCAGATACATACCGCCGGCGACGAGCTACGGCTGCCCAATCAGCTTCTCACACGTCATACATTTGTCCTACTCCCGGCCAATAAGCCGCTCACATCATCATTTGATTGTGTCTGCAGCAGTCAATCTCAGAATTCAGTTTCCGATTCCCTTTTCAGTGGTGGTTCATCAGCAGGGTCCAGGTCTGGGTTTGCTACTTTCTTCAGACGAAATCACAAGGCTGTCTGTCTCTGTTGGTCAAACATTCCACACATAATAACTTTAAATGGCAAATGTACTGCATTCATATAGCGTTTTTTTACAAAGCGCTTTACAATTACTGCCTCCATTCATACACACATGCCAATGGCGAAAGGCTGCTATGTAAGGCACCCGTCAGTTCATTGGGAGCAGTTGGGGGTTAGGTGTGATTCTCAGGGTCATTTTGACACACCCAGGGTGGGGAATCGATCCGGCAACTCTTCGACTGCCAAATGACCGTTCCTAATGTCAGTGTTGAGAACCAAGTTATGAGGATAGAGTATTGGGCAGTAGGAACCCAAAACTTCTTTCTTCTCTCATTTGCTCTCTCAAGTTCACTGATATGGACAGGAACAGTTACCGGAACTCTGCAGAGGAACCGGGCCCACATTTGCTAGCAATTAAGTGCTTAATGAGCTTTAAATAATTACTATAACAAGTTTCAATTGTTCACATCTAAAAAGTATTATGTAATTATAAGTTCCCTATTCAATTTACTGGTTCTGTTCAATGTTTAGTCCGTATCATTGATGTACTGCAGTATTAGCATTAATGCAATTAGCATTAGTAATTACAGGATACTGTAGGCTAATAGAAATCAGAGATCAGCTGCTTTGGTCTTGCAGCAGATTGTCTACTTCAGAGCCTTCAAAGATCTTCCTCATCCAGACCTTATCCAATGCACTCTCACACACACACACACACACACACACACACACATATACACGCACGTACACATACACACGCACACACTAATCAATATTTACTCTATAAACACACACACTGTACATGCATACATTTTATTTTAAAGTTTATTCGTAGAGGCAGAAAGCAGAGGGAAGGACCATGGCTCAGATGGAGCTCTGTCCCCTATAATGTTTAAATGCACAGAGTCGGAATTAGCGGGGCTGCCCATATGAACAGCCACGGGGGAGGGGGGCCCGGAGTACCCAAGCACGCACTCTAACTTAGGCCTTTCTTGATGTTTTTCAGATTTCCTTGTGCGTATATCACACTATGCTCTCTCTCTCTCTCTCTCTCTCTCTCTCTCTCCCTGTCTCTCTCTCTCTCTCTCTCTCTCTCTCACACACACACACACACACACACACACACTCACACGCACACAAAACCGGGGTTGAATGCAGTTGAATGTGTCCCTCATGAACGCGATGCTCCTGTGCCATGTGGCGGTCTGTGTGGCGCGGGGCTGGTGGAAGCCCACGTGTCTGATTTCCGCTTCATTTCCACTGCAGTAAATTTTCCGGTGGCCGGTCGAAGGACCTGGGTACGGAGCAGAGCACTGCAATGCAGAGGAGCCACTCGCACTCCTGTACCCACACCCCTCTATCCACACACACCTCCACCCTCACACTCCTGCACCCACGCTCCTCCACCCACACACTCCTGCACCCACACACCTCCACCCACACACTCCTGCACCCACACACCTCCATCCACACACACCTCCACCCACACACTCCTGCACCCACACACCTCCATCCACACACACCTCCATCTGCACACACTCCTGCACCCACACACCTCCATCCACACACACCTCCACCCACACACTCCTGCACCCACACACCTCCATCCACACACACCTCCACCCACACTCCTGCACCCACACACCTCCATCCACACACACCTCCACCAACACACTCCTGCACCCACGCACCTCCATCCACACACCTCCATCCACACACTCCTGCACCCACACCCCCACCCACACACGCCACTCCACCCATGCACACCTCTACCAACACACACACCTCCGCCTACATACACCCCCACACACACCCCTGCCCACCCACACACCCCCATCCACATACACACCTCCACCCAAACACACCCCGGGAGGAACAGGGATGCTGACAACAGTCAAGAGGAGCATCTGATGTTGCTAGTGTTCATATGCAAATACAATGGCATAAGGTAATGTTATAAAAGGGTGATGAAAGGTGCTGCAATTTGTATGTGATGAAATAAAAAAATATACAGCGTATTCCCTTTACTAAAGTCTTTAGCCACATTTGTCTTTAGCAGAATTGTTTAAAATATGTTATTGTGGAGTCCAGAGCCAAATCAGGAGCTCACTTTATTTCCTCTGGGAAAGGAAGGAAAGGTGAATATGCAGCGCCGTGCCATAGACTCTCATTGAGAAATAAGCAGGCATAAATGAATAAGCCTGATTTTAATTTAATTGATTTTAATGTTTCATTTGATATGTGGCGTAGCAGCGTGCGGTGTGTGTGGGCTTGCTCTTATTACAGATGGCCACTGGGTTACATTAATGCGGTGTGAAGTGCATACTCACGCATACCTTCTACAAACCTGCTGTGTTAATGCGCTTATCACTGACTGGTCTGGTATCAGTTGCCACTGCCTTACCTGTAGAGAGCAGGCACTTTGAACAAGAAGTACAATCTCCCCCATCGCGGTGGCTCTCAAACACATTCGCACACGCTCAGTCCGTCCCGATGTCTCCATAGCGATGCCTTATGCTTCAAATTCTGCATGCCGCCAAGAACTGGAGGTGATGTGTGCATGTGAGTTTATGCGATGTGATTGTGTGTGTACTATGTGTATGCTGTGACTCTACAATGTTTGTGTGTGTGTACGCTGCGTGTGTGCAGTGTGTGTGTGTGTGTGTGTGTGTGTACGCTGCGTGTGTGCAGTGTGTGTGTTTGTATGGTGTTTGTGCATTCAGTGCCGGTGTACTTGTGTGTACAGTATGTTTGTACTGTGTGTAGGAGGAGCAGGAGGGTGCCTGTTGCTAAGCAACACCCCCCTCCACACTAACCCCCCCCCCACCCCCACCCCACCCGCCTTCATCTCCAGCAGCTGAAAGGGACAGTGAGAGAGAGATTAGAGGCTATGCCACAATCCCACCACCGCACTGCTGCTCCCGCCAATACCCTCATAGCTGCTACCACTGCTACGGCTACGGCTACGGCTACGGCTACTGCTACTGCTACTGTTACTACTGCTATGGCTACGGCTACTGCTACTGCTACTGTTACTACTGCTACGGCTATGGCTACTGCTACTGCTACTGTTACTACTGCTATGGCTACTGCTGCTGCTACTGCTACAGCTACGGCTACTGTTACTACTGCTACTACGGCTACGGCTACTGCTACTGCTGCTGCTGCTGCTGCTGCTACTACTGCTGCTACTACTGCTACTATTGCTGCTACAGCTACTACTACTGCTGTTACTGCTACTACTGCTACTACTACTGCTACTGCTGCTGCTACTGCTACTACTGCTGCTACTACTGCTACTACTACTGCTACTACTGCTGCTACTGCTGTTACTGCTGAATTATTGAGCTTGGGAACCCCCGGCCCTGCTCACAGCGGCAGGCGTGGGCCATGTCAGGTGAACAGGAAGCCCAGTGTGGAGCAGTGCATGGGAACCGCATAACCATGGCGATGGCGTTTCCAAGGCGATCGCCTTCGTTACCACGCACCCCTGCTGTCTGTGTGTGTGGCCTGGCTGTCGGTGCGCCCAAGCGCCTTCTCTTTGCCAAAAAACCGAGATGGCTGAATATGTGAGCCAGCATCCATGAAAAGAGGGGACATGATCCAAAGATCCTGCAGGGAGTAATCAAGCAAGATTCACAGTCTACCACAGACCACAGTGCAACGGCCTTATATCACACATTCCACAGTGAAAAGGCATCACTACTGTTCTATAGACCGCTGGAGAGAGAACAAGAAGCAGAGAGATGGATGTGTGTATGTGTGTGAGAGAGATGTGTGTGTGTATGTGTGTGAGAGAGAGATGTGTGTGTGTGTGAGAGAGAGAGACGTGTGTGTGTGTGAGAGATGTGTGTGAGAGAGAGAGACGTGTGTGTGTGAGAGAGATGTGTGTGAGAGAGATGTGAGTGTGTGTGTGTGAGAGGTGTGTGAGAGAGAGATGTGAGTGTGTGTGTGAGGTGTGTGTGAGAGAGAGATGTGTGTGTGTATGTGTGTGAGAGAGATGTGTGTGTACGTGAGAGAGAGAGATGTGTGTGTGTGAGAGAGAGGTGTGTGTATGAGAGAGAGACGTTTGTGTGTGTGTGAGAGAGAGAGAGAGCATATTGGCCATCTGCCTAGCTTCACTGCCACCATGTTCTCGCATTGAGTCCCCGTACGCAGCACTGCAAAAAAAGAAAAGTCCGTCTTAACAAGTAACTTAGTCTTATATTTAGACATAAAATCTGTTATAATTTCATAATTTCTATTACTTTTTTTCTGAATGAGACAAACTGCCAATGAGGTGTGAAAGTTTAACTCATATCAAGATTTGCCAAAGGGGAGATAGAATTTCATTTGTCAAGCAAACGGTATCTTAAAACAAACTAATATTTCCCACTTGAGAGAAAAAAAGAGAGTAATGATCAGCACCTTTCCTCTGGACACATACCGACAGGACAGACAGGCATGGCGCCCTGTCGTCATGGAGATATCTGAGTAAGCCCAGACAGATTAGTGCATGTTGCAGAAGCACTTCCTCAGAAGTCTGAGATATTTGGCAGTGAAGGAGTGTGGAATAATATCCTCCACAAAGAGAATTGGAAAATAGTTTAATAAGAGTTAAGGCCCATCCACGCTATGACTATAACTATAAGCAGTAACTATAATGATGACGATGTGAGCATCCCCACTGATGAACGATAACATTCCGTAAATTGATTGTGATGCATCGTTCATTTGCATGGATTTTGATTGGCTGTCACTGCTTCTATCATTCATGGAGCTGGGGAAAAGAAACACTCTGAAAGTGATCCTGATCGTTCATCACTGTCACTGCGGTTATAGCTCAGGAGTGGAAGCCAGCGTACACTTGAGTGAAAACCATTTTTAAAACCATATACACTCAGTGAGCCCTTTTTAGGTATTTATTAGACTTCTACTGCTGTAGCCTATCCATTACATTACATTACATTATTGGCATTTGGCAGACACTCTCATCCAGAGCGACATACAGTTGATTAGACTAAGCAGGAGACAATCCTCCGCTGGAGCAATGGAGGGTTAAGGGCCTTGCTCAAGGGCCCAACGGCTGTGCGGATCTTGTTGTGACTACACGGGGGTTCGAACCATCGACCTTGCGTGTCCCAGTCAGGTACCTTAACCACTACGCTACAGGCCGCCTACATAACTCTTTCCACTTAGAGTGATGAGTTGTGTGTTCAGAGATGCTCTTCTGCTGAACCATTTTTTGCACCATTTTTTGCAAACTCAGTTAGAACCTGGAACCTTCTGGGTACAGATCTATCTCCATGACTGCCCTGGTAGGGGTGGGGCAGAGGGGGTCGCTGTGCTGGGTTCTGCAGTGTGATGGTGGAGAAACAGGGTTACCAACAGTCCTATATTATATTTCAGCCCAAAAGTGTTTGTTGCACAGGGGACTCCCTAATGCATCATATTTCAGCTCTGTGTACCTGCTGTCAGTGACACAGACGACTGAAAATCAAAGCAGGTGAAAATACAATGGAAGACATATTGTATTTGTGAAGGCACTAAATTTGAGATTCTGTGCGGTTACCACGTGGATGTTGTGTTATAGTTCATTACATGAGTGTGTTGTGTTGTTGTTCGTAATGCAGTCATGTGTTATGTTATAGTAGATAACATGCATGTGTTGGTTCGTAGTAAATAACGTTGTGTTGTGTCATTGTGTTGTTGTAAATATCTTGTGTGTGTTGTGTTGTGGTAAATAATGTGTGTGTTGTGTCATAGTAAATAACGTGTTGTGTCATAGTAAATAGCATGTGTGTGTTGTGTCATAGTAGATAGCATGTGTGTGTTGTGTCATAGTAAATACATTGTGTGTGTTGTGTCATAGTAAATAGCATGTGTGTGTTGAGTCATAGTAAATACATTGTGTGTGTTGTGTCATAGTAAATAGCATGTGTGTGTTGTGTCATAGTAAATACATTGTGTGTGTTGTGTCATAGTAAATAGCATGTGTGTGTTGTGTCATAGTAAATACCGTGTGTGTTGTATTGTAGTAACATGTGTGTGTTGTATTGTACTAAGTAACATGTGTGTGTTGTATTGTAGTAAGTAACGTGTGTGCTGTATTGTACTAAGTAACATGTGTGTGTTGTATTGTACTAAGTAACATGTGTGTGTTGTATTGTATAAAGTAACGTGTTGTGTCAACAGAGTCAGCGTCAGAGTCAGGTTCTTGGTGCCATGTCAGTCAGCCAGGTGATTTGATGTTGGGGCAGGTGTGGGCAGATTATTTGAGGTTGGGACAGGTGATTTGAGGTTGGGGCAGGTGAGGGCAGGTGATTTGAGGTTGGGGCAGGTGATTTGAGGTCGGGGCAGGTGATTTGAGGTCAGGGCAGGTGATTTGAGGTCGGGGCAGGTGATTTGAGGTCGGGGCAGGTGAGGGCAGGTGATTTGAGGTCGGGGCAGGTGATTTGAGGTTGTGGCAGGTGAATTGAGGTCAGGGCAGGTGATTTCAGGTGAGGGCAGGTGATTTGAGGTCGGGGCAGGTGAGGGCAGGTGATTGGAGGTCGGGGCAGGTGATTTGAGGTCAGGGCAGGTGATTTAAGGTTGGAGCAGGTGAGGGCAGGTGATTTGAGGTTGGGGCAGGTGATTTGAGGTCGGGGCAGGTGAGGGCAGGTGATTTGAGGTCGGGGCAGGTGAGGGCAGGTGATTTGAGGTCGGGGCAGGTGAGCTGAGGTGAGTTCTCTCTCACTTCCCCCTCATTCCACTCCTGGGTGGAGCCCCGTGTGATTATTTTTCGGGAAATAAAATGAAATTCCATCCCATCATTCCGCAGTGCGACTGATGCCGGTTCCCCTCGACATGTGTTAATTGGGAAAACTGTGGCACAATTTATTTTTACAATGTGCAGCGAGATTGAGACAGCAGGCCTATTCTATTCCTTGATGTCACCTTTGCTGTCTCTAATCCCGAAATGGGTCTGTGGTGTTCCTCTCTTGAAAAGAGGGGACTTTTCAAACACATACAGAATAAGAAACTCATCCACAGAGCCCTGTCAGTACAGAGAGGTGCCAAACAATAATCACAATAAATTATAAATCACACATTCTGTATGTAGTAGTGTTCATCATCTTTGGAGCACATAATACGTGTTCCATCCAGGGATGGTGGTAGTTTCTGGAAGGTAAAACCCAGGGTCTGGATGGATATAAGAGGCTTTAATGAGTCTTAAAAGGGCCGTTAAAGGGAGACGTGCTCAGAGTGTCAGATTGAAGAATTCTCAGGGCTTCATTATTAATACTGACAGACCTCCTCAGAAAATTAATTTCAAACTGCTGCGAAGTTAACTCTGAGACGCGGTACATGAAACTGCTGGTAACTGAACATCCTTAAGTGGGTTGTATCTGAAACGTTGCAAGCTCCCTTCCTGGCTTGAGTTCTGCTGATCGGTCTGTGACTCTGGTCATAATATAATATAATATAATATACTATAATATATCTGCAGATCTATTGCTAAGTGAATATGTACTGGGGAGTATCTCCACTTTGCCTGCCGTGGTCCTGGAGCACCTTCCTCCCAGTACTCAAACTCTTTAAGACTTTATTCCTCCTTTCATACGCAGGGCAGCTAAGTGCTTCACAGTAGGCAAAACAGCGTAATGGGAAATAAAACATGATGCGTTTAAATATATACAGCATACACTCAGTGAGCACTTTATTAGGTATTTATTAGACCTATTTTTTAGACATATTAAGTCTTCTGCTGCTGCCGCCTTTCCACTTAGAGGTTTGACGCGTTGTGTTTTCAAAGGTGCTCTTCTACATACCACTGTTGCAATGTGTGGTTATTTGCATTACTGTCACCTTCCTGTCAGCTTTGACCAGTCTGGCCATTCTCCTCTGACGTCTCGTTAACAACGTGTTTCTGCCTGCAGAACTGCTGCTCACTGGATGTTCTTTATTTTTCGCACCATTCTCTGCAAACTGTAGAGACTGTAGTGCGTGAAAATCCAAGGAGGTCACAACAGTGAGATACTCAAACCACCGTTATCTGCGACCAACAATCATTTCACGGTCACTTAGATCAAATTTTTTTCCCCATTCTGATGGTTGATGTGAAGATTAACTGAAGCTCCTGACCTGTATTTACATGCTTTCATGCATTTTGTTGCTGCCACACGATTGGCTGATTAGATAATCGCATGAATAAGTAGGTGTAATAAAGTAAAAATGTTTCTATTAAAGTGCTCAGTGAGTGTACATGGAGTTAAAGATCAGGTAAATGCAGCACGGGTGAGAAGAGGGTATATTACATTACATTACATTTTTGCCATTTGGCAGACACTCTTATCCAGAGCGACATACAGATTAGACTAAGCAGGAGACAATCTTCCCCTGGAGCAATGCAGGATTAAGGGCCTTGCTCAAGGGCCCAACAGCTGTGCAGATCTTATTGTGGCTACACCAGGATTGGAACCACCGACCTTGTGTGTCCCAGTCATTTACCTTAACCACTACGCTACAGGCCGCCTGTATATAAAAGCAACAAGAATATAACACTGGTAGGAGAGTCTGACAGCTTGGAAGGCGAGTCGGGACATTCGAGCAGTGCTGCCTCGGTGAGTATGGGAGCATATCGCGAATGTACATTTGTGATTCGCCCTTCTTCTGACTTCAGTCCAATACAAGGCCGTCCCCCCAATCTATCGCTATTATCGTGGGACCGAGAAAGACCACATCACCGCCATTTACTTAGCCAGGGTTATAGCTAGCATAGCGCATACATTTCCTTAGCCCGGCGGTCCTCACTCCTGGTCCCGGAGAGCCACAGGTTGCGCTGGCTTCTGTTGTCACTCGGCGCTTAGTTGATCTATTAAAGCAGTTGATTTCACAGTTAACTCGGCTCACCTGGGGTCAGAATCAGTTGCTGATATTAAGGTGAAAACCAGCACACCAGGACAAGGAGTGAGGACCACCGCCTTAACCTGCGTTGTATCATCATAAAGGGTGAATGGGCTTTGTTTGACACGCAGCAGATCTAAGCTGCTCTGTCTGCTGCTGTGTTATTGCGTTGTTGTGTTATTGTCCCCGTGTCAGCGCAGCAGGGACTAAATGAGAGAGTGATGCATTGTGGGGGGATCATCCTCTTTCGTCTTGCTCGCCCCGTTCCTCCCTCGGCGCCACGGACGAAGGGCTTCAGAGTCCGGCTTCGTTTTGTGTTTCTGCTGCCGGTGGCGATTCACATCTATAACCGCGGTTTAAAGCCTGACTCGATAACCCGGAGCACGGTCAGAAATCGGCCGGTCCACCGCCGTTCTTGGCACTCAGGGCCCGATGAGACGGCAGACAGGACAGGAGCTGTTGGAGCATATTGGAGCTGCGCTTCGGTACGCGGGGTTGTTGTGAGTTGCAGGAAGAGGCAACTGCAGGTCAATCCAGGCTCTGTGACTGCAAGCAGGCCTGTTGAGAGACGCGTGCGATCACTGATTATTGAGTGGCAGATTTATGAATCTCTCTCTCACAATCTGTCTGTCTCTCTTTCCCTCACTCTCTGTCTCTGTCCCTCTCTCTTGCAATCTCTCTCCCTTCCTCACATGCACACACACACACACACACACACACACACACGCACTCTGCTCTGACCCCACCCCAATCTGCACTAAAGTTTTACAGCGGATTATGAATGTGTATCACTGCGGTTTTAGATTGATTTTATTCTGGCTGCATTAACCTTTCCTTCCATCTCTTTCAGAGCTGCTGGGTTCTGCCAAGAAGGTCAATGTCAACTTCCAGGACATAGACGGGTGAGAGACGTTTTATTCTTTATCTCTCTGTCTCTTCCCCTTCTCTTTCCTTCTCTTCCCCCCCCCCCTCCTTCCCCCAGTCTCCTTCATTAAGTTCTCCTCATTAATATAAACGGCGTATTAGATTAAACGCGTTCAGAGTGCTAGTTTTATCGCTGCGTCATTAAGGGCTGAGAGAGGTGGAGTGAGTGATGGGGTGAGGCGGAGGTTTCAGTGCGAGGTCTCGCCCCGTGCCGGAGACCAGCTGCGATTAGTGCGGCTGAGGGGTCGCACGTTTTTAACACGCTAATGCTCTTCACCGGGCCCTGTGAATCACAAGCCCTGGGAAAGCTTTTGGTTGGACAATGCTGGCAGAACCGGGTGGGTGTAGGGCCTGTGCTGCCATGTCCTTGGTGTGTGTTGCTTGGAAACACTTACTGTACTATTGCCTTTCTCAGGAAAAACAAAAAATGTCGAATTGATTTTAGTACTTGAACGAGACGCTTGTTTGGAACGACAGCTGACAGGGGAGCCGATGACCGAGTATCAGCTTTAGCAAGGAGGCCCAGACCTGCGAGACCAGAGAGATGCTGCGTTAATTAAGATTGGTCATTAATTTATCTGGCAGGGCATTAATGTGCTCTTGTTGTCAGTGCGCAGGAAGCAGCGGGAACTGTCCCATCTGTGACCCCTTATCTCCATTCATTAACATGCAGGTCAGTCCCCAGTGACAGACAGGCTGCCGCGGTAGGAGCTCGGTAGGTTCTCTGGCTAATACGGGCTCCTGAACATAGACCGTAAAAAACCCCAGAAGTAAATATATCGTCCTGCGATGTGAAGAGCACTACATTTAGTGAAAATTTTGCCTATTTAACAGCTCAGCAGTAGGCGCTAATTCAGACACGGCCACAGACAAGGCTGTCTGTCTGGCTGCCTGACCTTCCCAGGTATCACTGCTTCATAATGCCTCCCTCTCCGCCTCCTACCGCGGCTCATATGTGGGGGGACATTCCGGCTCAAAATGGCTGCCGTGCGCCACCCACCCGACTCTGTAAAAGCACTTCATGAGATAAAAGGAGCTGCATAAATTGAATCCATTATTCCCATTTTTAATAATTGGAACTGAGACGAGCGTTGTTTATGCCCAATATTCTCAAAAATTTGTGCCCGGGAAAGTCAACAAACAACGGGCAGAGCTGTGAGTAATAATTAGCACTCTGTCGTGAGTCTGCCTCAGGAGTATCATGGGATGAAGGCGTTAATGTGTTCTTTTCCCTCTACAGCACTAACTGTCCTTAAATCCCACCATATTTATGCAATTCAACATGCAGCTGGTCTGTTAGCATCAAGATAAATTACCACTTTAACTAGCTATCCTTTGTACCCGCTAAATGGGTGCCTTTAAGGAAACGATGGTGAAAGGGTTATAGTTGGCCTTGAACCAGACCAAGTGGGGCTACAACAACATGCTCACTGGTAATCCTGTGTGATTGCCTTAAATTATGACAAGATTTTTACGGCTTGTGAGTGTGTGTGAGTGATTATGCATATGTGTGAGTGTGTGTGTGTGTGTGTGTGTGTGTGTGTGTGTGTGTGCGTGCGTGAATGTGTCATATACCTACCGCTGTATCACAGGATGTGTTTATAGCTCTTATCAAATATAACCCATGTTCCAGAAGCTTCCAGTGTCTCTTTTGTTAGCGGCGAGAAGCGGGCCAGCGCTGCTAACTGGGCCAGGAGGCTCTGCGTGAGTCACCAACGGGACTGCGTCGCGGCTGAGATCAGTAGAGCTAGCACGACCACTCGCCCTCTCGACACATTCTCCCATCATTTTATAGGGACAGAAACAGCTACTTAACATTCTGTATACTGTATGAACTATTGGAAAAGTAATGCCTGCTTTGCGGTACATTTGTATTCCCTGACACATGGGGCAGTGATCACTTTGGCAGTGATCTTAGTTCCTGTTCCTGGAGGGCCAGAGGGCTTGCTGGTCCAAAGACATGCAGGTTAACAGATGAAAATTAGCTCATTAGCTGCTGAAAATGTTGATTAATGTGCACTGTCCCTGGTAAATAAATGAAATACATTTTAGTTTTCGCCGTCTGGCCAATCAGTAGCACTAATTGAGGGGCGCCATTAGCTCTGGAAGTAAGAGCGGCTTTCTGGCAGTCGGAAGGTTGCTGGTTCAATCCCCCCCAAAAAAGTAATGGTGTCGATGTGTCCCTGAGCAAGGCCCCTGACCCCCAATTGCTCTCGATGAGCTGGTTGGTTCCTTGCATAATAGCCAGTCGCCGTCGGCGTGTGATTGGGTGAATGGCCTGTAGCGTAGTGGTTAAGATACATGACTAGGACCCGCAAGGTCGGCAGTTCGCTTCCCGGTGTAGCCGCAATAAGATCCGCACAGCCGTTGGGCCCTTCAGCAAGGCCCTTAACCCTGCATTGCTCCAGGGGGGATTGTCTCCTGCTTAGTCCAATCAACTGTACGTCGCTCTGGATAAGGGCGTCAGCCAAGTGCCAATAATGTAATGTAATGAATGAGAGGCATGAATTGTAAAGCGCTTCGGATTTGAGGCCCATAGTTGATGATCCCTGATTAAGATCAAGTATGCCTAGTACTGCCGACGTAGATAAGATGGAAAAAAGCAGCTGCCTTTTTTCATGATATGGCAATAATCAGATTTCAGTAGATTTGTACCTTTCCGTCAGTTACAATAAGTACTGGCTGCAGACTGTATTGTAAACTGAGTAATGAGTCTATACAGTAGCGAAAGACTGAGGGGGAGAGAGAGAGAGAGAAGGGCACTAATTCATATAAATAATGTAGTGATGCATGGTAGAACCACAGCAAAGCTCTGTGTTTCCATTCATTAAGGTCTCCCTTGCCCACCAGTGACATTCACACATAAACCCAGATATTGGTGTGGAGTGAAGTGTGGGTGGTTTGCAGTATTTGGCACCCTATCAGAAGCTGAGCGGACTATTGTCTTGAACAGTCTGGATTCCCTCTGGAAATGTCCTGTAAGACAATGCGAGGTTTGCTGTAGGAAGATAGGTCCTGACTTGTTGTCCTTGCAGTTCTAAAGAGTGTTTATTGTAATGGATGCTATCAGGTGTGAAAAGTGAGGCACTTCTAGGCAAAGAAATGCCTTTCTCCTCTTTTTAACTTTATTTCTTTTTAGTCAATCCAAACCTTTTTTGTCAAAGGATGCTGGCAGTTTATTTTCTGGAAGGTGAGACTCAAATACCAGATGCCCTTCCATTTTGCAGTATATCTCTACATATAGGCTGGCACAAAAGGCCTAGGATTTTAGTATTTAGGGCCGGTATCAAAGCTATCTCTCTTCGAGAGCAGGTCCTCTTCGTGAGTAGTTGTATGTGACTCATTTTGTACAAATATTTGATAGAAAGCGTTTTTCTAGTGAGAGGTTAATTACTTTTGCAGTGGGGTATTGGGTATGCTCCAAGATAGGACCTTCCCTTCATGTTTATTGCCAAAGGCTCATCTGATGCATGCAGAGGTGCGCTGAGACTGTCCCTATCTTAAAACCAATGCGCACAGCTCAATATGTCTTCCTGCAAAATGTACGCTCAGCTCAGCCCATTGCTCTTTTCCAATGACAACCTGGGCAGTTCTGTCAGTGCGGACTGCCAGGTACCAGCTGGGCAGCCAATCGGGAGCCAGCTGGGCAGCCAATCGGGGACCAGCTAGGCAGCCAATCAGGGACCAGATGGGCAGCCGATCAGCTTTATGGAGCTTAGTGTGTTGGCTAGATGTAGTCAATAGGCCAGGCAGTCGAACACTGGGGTTAGCACTCCTGTTTCTAAAACTGGCATGGGATGGCTTATTGGCTGGGCAACCGGCCGAGCTAATGCTCAACAGTGTCTCTTCCCATTCCCTGCTCCAGGAAAAACCATTCCCCCGTGTGCAGCCAGCTCTCCACGCCCTGCTGCTGGGATATCCTGCAGGAAATGGAAGCTGCTTTCTCACATTGTATCAATAAGTGGCGTGATGGGGAGGGTGGGGCAGGTTATCGTTTGGCAGTGCAGTCCAGGGACTGTTAGGCTTTGGATCTCGGGTCTCGAGCAGCGGCAGTTGTAAACGCGTGTTAATAAAATTGTATTAAAGTGGCTCTCCAAAGCACAGGGGGGGAGGGAAAGCTGTTTTCTATTTGGGCTGCAGCACGTATCACTGCGGGGTGTGATCGGCCGTGAGCGCGCTCAGATGTGATTTATGACTGGGGCTCCACCAGCAGTGTTCCAGTTTTATTACGTTTCACCGCGAGATGGGAGTGAGGCCTGTACCACAGGAGAACCGAGAGCGGCTTCAAACCTGGCGGGTCGACCGGGTCCCGTTTCCAGGACCGCGGTAACGAGCTTCCCCTCCCGGCTGACCCGTGATGACGCAGTTCTAATTACAAATGAAGAGCCTGGAACGGACACTATTGCCTCAGGCCTCTCAGAACCACCAATCAGAGTGGAGGAGAGCTGGAGAACTACACACACTCATACGTGTGCCCAGAAGCACATGCATATAAACGGCCGCACACACGTGCAAGCACATGCACGCTCCAACGCATGCGCTCACATACACACACACTCATACGCATGTCCGCATGCACATACACACACATTCATCCACTCGCACAGACACGCACACACGCACAAGCACATACACGCTCCCACGCATGCGCTCACATACACACACACTCATACACATGCACATACACACACATTCATCCACTCGCACAGACACGCACACACGCACAAGCACATACACACTCCCACGCATGCACTCACATGCACACATACACACAAACTCATATGGATACACATGCACATATACACACCCATGTACACACACACACACACACACACACACACACATACTCACACACACACACACACACATACACACACACACACACACACACACACACACATACTCACACACACACACACACACACACACACACACACACACACACTAGTAATGAGAACTAGGGCCTACAGTAATAATGACTCATCCATTATGTTCTGTAATGACTGATAGGCAGTACACTGGAGTTTGACATTTAGTGCTAACGTGCTGTTGTGCAACTACAGTTTATTCAATGCTCTGCTGTGACATTGTGTCACATCGTTCTGAGGAACAAATGTATGCGTTGGATTTATGAAGTGTTTAAGTTCTGTGGAACCATTTTTGCACAGGTAACTTGAACATTAATTTCATATAATGGTTATTCCCAGCTGGCTCTGGCTGAGGAGGAATAATGTGCCACCCAGGTAAACATACACCTTGGCATTTGGCAGACGCTCTTATCCAGAGCGACGTACAACAAAGTGCATACCCATAACCAGGGATAAGTGCACTGAAAGACCCTAGAGGGAAGTACGATTTCAACTGCTACCTGTACAACAAAGATAAGGACCAGGGCCTATATATATATATATATATATATATATATATATATATATATATATATCTTTTTTTTAATCGAACAAATAAACAAACAAACAAAGCAAAAGTGACCAAACTTAACTATCTAAACACTGCTTACCTAGCCAACTAAAAATACCGATACACAAAGTAAACCACAAAGACAACAATTAAGGTTCACAGGGAGGTAGGGAGGGATGGGGAGAGGTGCTGCTTGAAGAGGTGCGTCTTCAGTTTGCACTTGAAGATGGGGAGAGATTCTACAGTTCTGACCTCAACAGGGAGTTCGTTCCACCACCGTGGAGCCAGAACAGACAGTAGTCGTGAGCGTGATGTGGAGGTTCGGAGAGGGGGAGGTGCCAGGCGGCCTGTGGAGGCTGAACGAAGAGGTCTGGCAGGGGTGTAGAGTCTGATGATTTTTTGTAGGTAAGCTGGGGAAGACCCCTTAACTGCTTGGAAGGCTAGCACCAATGTTTTGAATTTGATGCGAGCCATGACAGGCAGCCAGTGGAGGGAAGTAAGCAGGGGGGTGACGTGTGAGTATTTGGGTATTTGACACACACCTGCCCCCAGACAGCACCCCAGGTAAACACACACCTTTCCCCAAACAGCACCCCAGGTAAACACACACCTTTCCCCAAACAGCACCCCAGGTAAACACACACCTGCCCCCAGGCAGCACCCCAGGTAAACACACACCTTTCCCCAAACAGCACCCCAGGTAAACACACACCTTTCCCCAAACAGTACCCTTGGTAAACACACACCTTTCCCCAAACAGCACCCCAGGTAAACACACACCTGTCCACAAACATCATCTGTGGAATGTAATACCAGCCTGCCAAGCTGCCATTTTAGGCACAGGACCCTGTTTCACAAAGCAGGATAACTGGATAACTGCACTGAGTAAAACCTGGCTACCCAAATGGATGAAGTAAAAACAGCTGTTCCAGGTTTTACGCAGTGCAGTTACCCAGCTAACTCCGCACTCCTGCTCTGTGAAATACCGCCCAGATCACATGGCAGTGGGTTATCTTGAGCGTAGAGCAGGCATGTGAGGTAGTTCCTCCTCCTCATTGGACAGTGTGGATGCTGGAGTGACAGCTGGGGTTTTCCCCTATCCCCTACACAAACAATCACCGCGTGTACAACCGTCTGTTTACGCCACCGGTTCTTAAACTCAAATTTCAGAAATCCATTTCTGATTTGGGACATATCAAATGCAGTCTCACCTCAGTCCCAAGACCCATTCTCTGTCCCAACTGTCCCGAAAACACTGATTTATTCCACTTTACATTTCTGAAACTCAAGAACCCAAGGACCCAAGGACCTAAGGACCTGGTGTTGCAGCGGGAGGGGGGGGGGGTGGAGTGCGGGGTGAACACGGGGGACACGGCTCTCTGATTGGTGGGAGGTATTGATGTGGCCTCTGATTGGACGTCACCTCCGGTTTTCGTCCCGCTGGCGTGTCCCGCGGCTGCAGGCGTGTCAGCGCTGAAGGACCAATCCTGCGTGCCTAATCTGAACGGTCCGACCGCCTCAACCACAGGGCGGTCTCCCCAGGGGAAAGGGGGTGGGGGGGGGGGTCCCTCGTTAATTAAATTAGGTCATTCCCCCGTTCCCCAGCCGAGGACCCCCTCCCATGCAAGCCTGTCAGAGGCCTTGGGCAGATTGGCGGGGAAGGGGCCAGAGGTGGCCCGTTCGGTGGAGCTGGTCTCCGGGAGGATAGAGCCGGGGTAGGGCTCTTGACAATGGAAGCAAAAGATGGTTGAAAATGGAAATAATGTTGACAAAAATCTATTCACTAGATGCGATTAAACATGGAAGGCAACAAGTGCAGCTCGCTCGTGACCGATGAATCACTTCACACAGTGTTGCTTTTCCAACGGTTTGAGCAAGTGTGACCTGTAGGGATGGTTTCACGTTTTCTTGCACCAGTTTCCCACTAATGTGACGCGATCCACGGACCCCAACTGTCAAGTTATAATGGGGCTGATATGTACGTGCTTGCATGTGCCTGGGCATGCCTGGATGTGTGTATGCTCATGCTTGCCTACGTGTGTGCATGTGCGTGCGTGTGTGTGTGTGCATGTGTGTGTATATGTGTGTGTGTGTGTGTGTGTGCATGCATCTGCGTGTATGTGTGTATGTATCCATGTGTGTATTTGTATGTGTGTCTGTGTGTGTGTGTGTGTGTGTGTGTGTGTCCAATCAGCAATCATAACTGCAAGCCCAGCCCAGCCCTGTCCAATCAGCAGTCAGCACTGCTTCCATACGTTAGCCCCACCCCCACCCCTCCGTGCCATCCTAAGTGATCACTTTGCTACAAATCTTTTATGTCAGCCTGTAATCGGGGGTCACAGCCGCCATCGTCATTAGCAACGCCCTGCGAGACGCCGCGCCATCAGTGCGGTATTTATGACACGTCTGTGTGGGATGGGGTCTGGCAGCCACGTCTCCCTCTCTCCGCTCCGGAGCGTCGGTCCCGGCCGCCGGACCGCACCGCAGCGCCTGAGGGCCTCCCGACTGAGAGAGAGCGCGTGCCGGAATGGCTCTTTTACCCAGTCACTCTGCAGTTCTGCCACCAAGCGCATCTTCCGTGGTTCTAAAATTCAGTGTCGTTGTTTTAGGAATCGTTCAGGGGAGAAATTCAATGTTGAAAGCGATCCTCATCGGTCAGTCTGTGGCCATTTATAAGCAGTTGTCCACACATTTTTTTTTCCCCTCATAAAGCAACCCTGAGTAATTTGCATCTTTAACTTATCCTTCTGCAAAAAAAATGGCATCCACCGATGGTTCCGGGTGGTGTGTGAGATGCTGGCAGTAGCACACGGCATGATGTTGATTTGAGTGCGTGCAGTACACGCATAAACCAGGCCTATGGCAGCCTGCACACTGGTAGTCTGCATGACTGTCGGCGATCATGTCTGCCTGTGATTATGTCTGCCAGTGATCATGTCTGTCTGGCTGTGGTGCTGTCTGTCTGTCTGTCCATGACGCTGTCTGTCTGTCTGTCTGTCCATGATGCTGTCTGTCTGTCTGTCTGTCCATGACGCTGTCTGTCTGTCTGTCTGTCTGTCTGTCCATGACGCTATCTGTCTGTCCATGACGCTGTCTGTCTCCTCTCTCTGTAGCTTTGCTGCACTGCATCATGCCGCCCTGAACGGGAACATGGAGCTCATCTCCCTGCTGCTGGAGTCCCAGGCCACTGTGGATATCAGGGACCAGAAGGGTGAGCACACCCCTTTACTGCTGCCCCAATATCACTCACTCATTCACCCCCTCTGCTGCCCCAATCACTCACTCACCCATTCACCCCCTCTGCTGACCCAATCACTCACTCACCCATTCACCCCCTCTGCTGACCCAATCACTCACTCACCCATTCACCCCCACTGCTGACCCAATCACTCACTCACCCCCACTGCTGACCCAATCACCCACTCACCCCCACTGCTGACCCAATCACTCACTCACCCCCACTGCTGACCCAATATCACTCACTCACCCCCACTGCTGACCCAATATCACTCACTCACCCCCACTGCTGACCCAATATCACTCACTCACCCCCACTGCTGCCCCAATATCACTCACTCATCCCCACTGCTGCCCCCACTATTCACCTGAATCTTCCGCTGAGATACACAGGAGTTTTAGTAATTACACATGTAACATGACTACTGGGAGTGTCAGTGGGAGACTGTGCTGCTTTTGGCAGTGGTGTGACCAATTGTCCCTGTTCTCTTGCTGTAGGAATGCGGCCTCTGCACTACGCTGCCTGGCAGGGAAAGGCAGAGCCAATGAAAATGCTTCTGAAATGTGGCTCTTCGGTGAACGGCCAATCGGATGAGGGCCAGATTCCCCTGCACCTGTCTGCACAGCACGGGCACTATGATGTGGTGAGAGGCTCTCTCTGTCGCTGTCCAACACCCACACACACATACACACACACACAAACACACGCGCACACACACACATACACACACATACACACACGTACACACACACGCACACACACACACATACACACACACATATTCACACACACACACACACACGCACATACACATACACACTCACACCCACACACACACACAAACTCATAAATGTACTGTACACACTTACGCACTCAAGCAAACACAAACAAACACGCTCTTCATTAAGCTGTAAATGCACCCTCACACTTCAAAGTGGGTGCAGATTAAATCAAGGCAAACAATCAAGAAACACTCCCACCTCATCTTGTGAGAAAAACAATTCCCAGAAATCCACCGAAAGACTATTCAGAGAGAGAGAGAGCACTGTGGGACAATGCCTTTCATTACCGGCACATCTGCACTGTTTTATGGGTGCGATTCTAGAACAGAGTGCTTACTCACACAGATCCAGGGCAATCACTCCTTTTATCATTCGGATGTGACCGTACTAGGCCAAGGACAGCGCATGTTTCTGTTAAAACAGCCAGAGTAAGAGCCAGGTGTTCAGTATCTCACACAGAGATGTGATATAAAGCTGTTAATTCTCTGTGCTGATATTCTCTGTGCCTTTCTCCTGCCTGAGCCCACCACGTCTTATCAGGTACACTGGAAGAATATAGCAGTGCAGATCCTTCTGAATAGACGCTGCTGCATGAACACTGCAACACTAACACTGCAACACTACAACACTGACACTGTGACTCTTAACACTGCAGCATTAAC